>NC_054702.1:30078241-30378241 GCF_016097555.1 Gigantopelta aegis
TAAATATACATTGAGGGGGCTGATTGAGATCGAGGGCGCAAAGCACAGTTTCTGGGGGGTTCGGGGGGTATGCTCCCCCGTAAAATTTTGAAAACTAGATGTCCTAAAATGTCCCGCCCCCCCCCCCCCCCCGCCGCTCCGCCGTGCCTGTGACACCAATCTTTGTTTCTCGCTAACATCATTAAACCAGGACAGCGTGCTTGAACCGTAATTGGATATATAAGTACGAAGCGTAACTTGGAATTAATGAATGAAAATATCAGCGACGTAGATTCCTCCTTTTGTTGGAGGAAACGTCGTTGTTTCGTGGTTCATTTTCGGGATATTCCTTACATAAATAAGGAAAAGGCGCGTATCAAAAAGTCGAAAAGGACTATATTGTCTCATCAAAGTCTGGACAGTTGGCTCATTTTCAATCATGAAGTAAATTCTGTTATCTTTTGCATAGGCGTCGAAAGGGGGGGGGGGGGTATCACTGCCCTCCCCAATTCCGTAGATTATACAATACACACCCCTCACTTAAAGGCGAATTAATATATAATACACCCCCATCTCATTTTCTGACAACTTCCGACTCATGTTTTGCTACCATTTAGTTTTCTCAAATATGGGCTGATCTAGCTATTTCTCGTTCCAGTCGGTGCTCCACAACTGGTGTAATAAAGGCCGTGGTATGTACTATCCTGTATGTGGGATGCTGCACATAAACGATCCCTTGCTGCTAATCGGAAATAGCTCATTGCGTGGCGGCAGCGGGTTTCCACTCTCATTATCTGTGTGGTCCTTAACCATATGTCCGACACCGTATAATCGTAATTAAAATGTGTTGAGTACATCGTTAAATAAAACATTCTTTGCTTCTCACAGCCATGTAGCGCTGCTGCTGCTGGTGGTGGTGGTGGTGGTGGTAGTGGTGATGGTAGTGGTGGTGGTGTGTGTGTGTGTGTGGGGGGGTAATTTATTTTAATTCGCCCTTGCTGGTGTTACACAACGCTATTGGGATTGGGGGAGGGGTAAGGTGTCTGAGTGTGGAGTGAGAGTGCAAAACTGTCATACGGCTCATAGCATGATGGTCCAATACTCGTATAATGAACTATGGAATTTTCAGATACGTTATCTGCGATTTAAAGTTCAGTATTGGTTAAGTCCAAACCTCGGTTATTAAACGTACTATCTTTTATTTTGTTTTCATTTTGTTGTTTTGTTGTTGTTGTGGGTTTTTTTTTTTTTTTTAGCTTAATTATTAATGGGTTCACCCTGTGCCGGCCACTCTTAAGAATCTAGGAAATAATTTACTTGCAGGTACTCTAAAACATGTATGGTACTTTTCATTGAATCTTGGTTCCTTAAAATGTTAATTCTCTACATTTAGTTTTTATATAAATTGTCCAAATGTCTAAAGCTTTCTTGACGTGACTGGTGCGCACTTGGAATTTGATGATATATTGTTTTATGGAATTATTTTCAGTGTCCCACGATTCGTAGATCAATAGCCGTGGTATGTGCTATCTTATGTGTTGAAAAAAGCATATTAAAGATACCTTGCTTCGAATGGGAAAATGTACCGGGTTTCTCAAAGACTGTCAGAATTATTAAACGTTTGATTGATTATTAATTAATCCATGTACTCTATTGGTGTCGTTAAACAAGTCAAACTTTATTTTTGTCTCCAGATACTAGTATCACTTGATCATGATGTGTTGATGAGTGCCGGGTGAATTTTAGACACAACAATAATTTATTACACAATACAATTAGATCATAAAATGATAAACCACTTAAGCACATCGATTTATCAATCTTCGGCTATTGGATGTCAAACGTTTAATAACTGTGACTCGTAGTCTTCGGGTAAACCCGCTACATTTTCCCATTAGTTTGTTTTGTTTAACGATACCACTAGAGCACATTGATTTATTAATAATCGGCTATTGGATGTCAAACATATGGTCATTTTAACACAGTCATAGAGAGGAAACCCTCTGAAAGAATTTTCATTAGTAGCAAGTTTCCCATTAGCAACAATATGCTCTTTCTACTGACACGATAGAAAAGGCTATGGCCTTTTATATAGCAGTCGTGGCGCACTGGTTGGGACATGAAAAGAAAATCAGAGAATGAGTCAACCAAGAGGATTCGATCCTTCGATCTGAGTACATCAGACGAGTGTTTTACCGACTGAGCTAGATCCCGCCACAGGTGCGAATATATTACTGTTTGAAATACGAAACTAACTTTTAGTACCAAATATACAATGTTGTAAGCGGAGCATTAAGTAGCTTTAAAGAAGTTTGTTTTGTCTGACGACACCACTAGAGCACATTGATTAATTAATCATCGGCTATTGGATGTCAAACATTTGGTAATTTTGATTCGTAGTCATCAGAGGAAACCCGCTACATTTTTCCTAATGCAGCAAGGGATATTTTATATGCACTATTCCACAGACAGGATAGCACATACCACGGTATTTGATATACCAGTCGTGGTGCACTGGCTGGAACGAGAAATAGCTAATGAGCTGACTGACGGGGATCGATCCTAGACCGACCGCACATCAAGCGAGCGCTTTACCACTGGGCTACGTTAACTTAAAAAATTCAGTTCCGAGTTTGTTGCTATTGTAAAATGTTTTTGACTATAACCACTTTTAAACAGAGGTCGCGTTTTAACCCGCGTTAAAAAAAAAAAAAACGACAATAAGACAACAAACAAACGGTGTAGACAAGCCGGTCGTCCCAATATTTGTAGAAGCTCAAATTTCATATATGCTTTTTTCATTTCATTTTTATCATTGGACTGTACTACAAACATTAAACCGCCAAGAAACATTGTGTATATACACATACTAATATTCTAAACAAGAAAACGTCAGCCACTTGATATCACTTGAGTGGGGCATTCGGTTTTTAAGGAAGGCATATTTGAGGCACACTCGGCAGTAGATTCTCTCTCTCTCTCTCTCTCTCTCTCTCTCTCTCTCTCTCTCTGTGTGCGGGGTGGGGTGGGGGGGTGGGGGGGGTGGGGGTGGTGGTGGGGGGTGGTGGGGGTTATCGTTTTAAGGAAGGCATATTTGAGGCACACTCGGCAGTAGATTCTAAATCTCTCTCTCTCTCTCTCTCTCTCTCTCTCTCTCTCTCTCTCTCTCTGTGTGTGTGCGGGGTGGGGTGGGGTGGGGTGTGGTGGTGGTGGTGGTGGGGGGGGTGGGGGGGGGGGGGTTATCGTTTTCAGGAAGGGCGACGCCACCATGCACTCCTCCTGGGCCTGAAAAATGTATGTAATTTTAGTCGGAAACGTATTACAATAGCAGACCAGACACCTGATGACTGTCTTTTTAATTTTGTCACCAATACTCTAACCACCGGCCTCGGTGGCGTCGTGGTAGGCCATCGGTCTACAGGCTGGTAGGTACTGGTTTCGGATCCCAGTCGAGGCATGGGATTTTAAATCTAGATACCGACTCCAAACCCTGAGTGAGTGCTCCGCAAGGCTCAATGGGTAGGTGTAAACCACTTGCACCGACCAGTGATCCATAACTGGTTCAACAAAGGCCATGGTTTGTGCTATCCTGCCTGTGGGAAGCGCAAATAAAAGATCCCTTGCTGCTAATAGGAAGAGTAGCCCATGTAGTGGCGACAGAGGGTTTCCTATCAAAATCTGTGTGGTCCTTAACCATATGTCTGACGCCATATAACCGTAAATAAAATGTGTTGAGTGCGTCGTTAAATAAAACATTTCTTTCTTTCTTTCAATACTCTAACCACGACCAGACGAGACGATGTAAATGGCCATTCTTGATATGACTTGATAAGTACTTTTAAAACGCTCTCATACGTCATGCTAGGATGTTTTTATCTTGTTTTAGCATACTTACTGTCTGGATGAGAACACGTAGGCAATCATACCAGATATCAAGTGCTGATCACTAACAGCCACGGATACACGGACACTGGTTGCAATAGGTCATCACTAAGATACACCGTATATGAATATTAACTATGCCTATATGTTTAAGGATGATAAGTATTAGCATATATAAAACGCGTGTATATGATTGTTAGGTGTAAAGAGTTTGTAATCATAAATGGTACTTGTTCTCCCCCTCCCCCACCCCACCCCACCCCCACCCCCCCTCTCTCTCTCTCTCTCTCTCTCTCTCTCTCTGTGTGTGTGTGTGTGTGTGTACGTGCCTCGGTACACGCGCGCCTCTACCATCAATTCTGCGTTTGTTTTATATTAAAGAAAACAAATAAACTAAAACAAAACCCACAAATACAACTGAATAAAATTAATATACACATATATATATACTACTGTATGTGAATATTAAATAAATAAATAAATAAATATATATATATATATTATTTTATTTTTTTGAAAGTTAATTAAAAATTTATATTTAAAAAAAAAAATACACTAATTACATTTCTAAATGAAATAAAATTACACAAAAACACTTAAACTTGTCTTTTCAAATAGTTCTACTTACTTGTTTGTGTTCTAAATCTGTGTCAGACGGTTTTGGCTGTTTTGTTTCAGATTCCTTAGCGTTTTATCGCGGCGTCGTGTATTTTGGGGTTCCGCTGTTAATAGAGTGCCGGCTAGATGGACTTTGACCGATCGAGGTAACCGTATAGGAAACTAAGCCAGGATCTGAACACGTACCTGTTACAGGTGGATATTTAACGAATCTTACGTCACTCACGCCGAGACTCAACACCTGATTTATTACCCGTTACGACAGCACACGATGGGAGGGGAGAAAGGCGGAGCTACATTACTGGTTGCCTTAAGCAATGTTATTGTAAAGCAAAACTTCAGTTACAAATTAAAAAAAACCTAAACATGTTAATGTTTATATATGTATACGGTCAAAAATACTATATATAATATACATACGTACGTACGTACGCACACACGCACGCACGCACACACACATCCATCCATACATACATAGGCTACACACACACATACATACACACACATCCATCCATCCATCCATACATAGGCTACACACACACACATACACACACACACACACACACACACACACAGATCCATCCACCCATCCATACATAGGCTACACACACACATACACACACACATCCATCCATCCATCCATACATAGGCTACACACACACACACACGCACATACACACACACAGATCCATCCATCCATCAATATATCCATCCATCCATCCATCCATACATACATATATACATAGGCTACATAGTTGGGTGCATACAACATGCATGGGGCGGGACGTAGTCTGGTGGTGAAGTTTCGCCTGATGCGCAGTCGGTTTGGGATCGACCCCCGTCGGTGGGCCCAAAGGACTATTTCTCGTTCCAGCCAGTGCACCAAAGGCCGTGATATGTGCTGTCCTGTCTGTGGGCATCTTCATAAATCAAGGCTAATATTCGTTCGTAATACGAGGAACGAATATTAGCATTGATTTATGAAGATGGTCTGTGGAATGATGCATATGAAAGATCCCTTGCTAGTAATTAAAAGATATAGCAGGTTTCTTCTCTAAGATTATATGTCAAAATTACCAAGTATTTGACATCCAGTATCCGATGATTAATAGTGCTCTAGTGGTGTCTTTAAACAAAACAAAATTTAACAACATGCATATGTTTGCTTGAGCCAGATTCAAGAAGGAAGGAAGGAAATGTTGTATTTAACAACGCACTCAACACATTTTATTTACGGTTATATGGCGTCGGACATATGGTTAAGGACCACACAGATATTGAGAGAGGAAACCTGCTGTCGCCACTTCATGGGCTATTCTTTCCGATTAACAGCAAGGGATCTTTTATAGGCACCATCCCACTGACGGGATAGCACATACCACGGCCTTTGATATACCAGTCGTGGTGCACTGGCTAGAATGAGAAGTAGCCCAATGGGCCCACCGACAGGAATCGATCCCAGACCGGCCGAGCATCAAGCAAGCGCTTAACCACTGGGCTACGTCCCCCCCCCCCCCCCCCCCCCCGATTCAGAGATTGGCCATTTAGATAGTACTTGTTTGAGGGAATGGTAATAATAATAAAGTGGATGATCTACTAGTATTCTAAATAGTTATTTTAAAAACTATACCCAACATGGAAGCTTTAAAGCATTTTCATTTTCATTTTTACTTATTTTCGTTCTTACATCCAATTAAGGTTCAAAGCACGCCGGTGCTCTAAAGCGAATATCGCTCACCGGCTGCCCAGCATAGCAACTAGTTATGAAAGAGCATTAAGTAGTTATTAAGTTCATTGTGTGAACAGAATCGGTTTAACGTTTCAACTCCGTACAATACTATGACTACAATACTTGGCGACTAAGATCATGCGACATTATACCAGTATTAGCTAATTATATCATAGGTGTATTTGGTATTTTTCGTATTACAGTTATATATGGTTGTAAGCGATTCATTACGCATTTTTACATGGATTGCATTTACTTTTGTGGGTGGAATGATGAAAATACATCGTAAAAAAGTTTTAGAATAGCACATTTTCTCCGAATATCTCTATCGCTCTTGTCCGAATTTGAGGTTTTTCTCCATAACCGCCTCGTACGTTTATGAATTATATCATACACTTGATCGTGTATAAGAATAATTGATATTCTTGAACACGATACACATGTATATACGTATCTACCTATTTAGTGTCAGCCAGTCTTTCTAGGACAGGAACTCTAACGAGGTCAAAGACTGGACCCACGCAAACGTTAACGTGTTTAACCTTTGAGGTAGAAAAATGTTAAACCAGTTTAAAACAAATGAAATATATCGGTCATTAACATGGGATGACCGGCCTCGGTGTTGTAGTGGTTAAGTCCTGTTGGATACCGGGTTTGTCTCCCGGTACCGGCTCCCACCCAGAGCGAATTGAACGACTCAATACGTAGTTGTATGGCCACTACACAGACATCTCTCTCATTAATCACTAACCCACTGTCCTGGACAGACAGTCCAGATAGCCGAGGTGTGTGTGTGTGTGTGTGTGTGTGTGTGTGTGTGTGTGTGTGTGTCCAGGACAGCGTGCTTGAACCTTAATTAGATATAAGTACGAAAAAGAAAGAACCGATCTAGGGATGGCATTATGAGAATTTTAGTATTGCGATAAACATGTATCTCGATATGTACCAAATGAAGACATTACAGGTTCCAATGGAAGGAAAGGAATATTTGTACAACGACACCTCAGCACATTTTAAACTAAGGCTAGGCTCTAGTATTTGGTGTCTAACATATCTATTTCGACATTTGGTCGACAGGCAGAAGAGAGAAAACCCGCTGCCGTCATATATGGTGATCCTATTCAAGAATAAAGCAGAAAGGGATCTTTTAAATATGTTTTTTTTCTCCCACATAGATAGGAAATTAAATGATATGACATTTAGGCCGATATAATATTTCTAAAGTCGTTTTAACTGATACTAAAACGCGTTTTAATGCTAAACTATGTTTTAACATACCATAAAACGTGTTTTAGTAAAAACAACGAAGGGTCATGTATAACTTTGGCACCTTTGGACACTGAAAAAGGAAGTAATGCGACAGCTACAAAATCTTCAACATTGTCTAGAAGCTAACTTTGCCGTAACTCAATAAATTACTCTCTCTCTCTCTCTCTCTCTCTCTCTCTCTCTCTCTCTCTCTCTCTCTCTCTCTCTCTCTCTCTCTCTCTCTCTCTCTCTCTCTCTCTCTCTCTCTTTTAGATATAGTCATGTTGTATCTGATTAAGGATCGCTCGACTGTAGTAACGAGATTATTTTTTAAACTCCAATGACTATTACAAGAGATTATAAGTCAACTTTTTAATTTATGAATACTGTGGGGACATTTGGTCACTGTAGGTGCTTGTTGTTAATGATGAAGATGCCAAATGTGGTGCTTTGGGCCAGCATGTCACGATCATTCCCCTAAGCCACCGCACTATGGTGAAACAGTGTAACTACAGTTCAGTTTGCATAAACCCGAGCATAACCTATTAAAGGCATACTGTCACGGATTTAAGGACCTTATTTCTCAAAAAATTGATAATATATAAATACAAATTACATTAATTGTTGGAAACCAAATCTAGCTATCGCATCACCTTAACTGAATCATGATGGAGTGAAATCCATGTCAACCCTCTGAACAATTGTAGTTTTTGAATTATGGACCATTGACATAATTCAATTATTTTTACAAAATAGCATTAATGAATGGAGTATGGTGGTTATGAAGATGGTTGAATAAAGTACATTTAGGGACAAATCAAATTATTTTTGTTCAGTAATACTTTATTAGACCATTAAATAGGTCAGTGGTCTGTGACAATATGCCTTTAACGTGAATTTTTTTTTATCTCAAATCTCACCAAAACGTTATATATTGTTTTATCATTTGGGCAGCAGAACTACGACAGTGCAATACTACAAGAGTGCAGATGAACTTGATCTACTTGACGGTTTGTCATGTAAGTGTTTCAGGTTACGGTTTCGCCTTCACAACACTTCTGTATTGTATTGTAACTGACTTGGTGAGCAACGAAATCCTATCTGAAGTTCAAGTCCTAAAGTCTCTCTCCATAGGAGTGGCTTGTGTACTTTATAGATTACTGTATTTTATTATTATCGGTGCACAAGGTGAGTCGTAAATAAAGAATGTGTCTGTCGTAATTACAAATAACTGATTTGTAAGTGGGTGACATAATACTATTAATATATCCACTGACCTATGCCTTGTGCATATTAATATTTGTCAAACCAATTTTGTGAATGGCAGTCCTTCAAGCATGGTGAAAAGAATATGTCGTCCTGGATTGTGTTGCAGTCCCTCTATGAACAAAACATATGGCAATTTTTCTTGAAAGCTATCACGACCATGTCAAAATATCCCTTTTACCCGGTGCTGTACAGGTATACGATATTGACTGCGAGCACTGCTTTGTCGTGTTGATAAAAAACTGAAGTTTTTCTATAATTCGTCGAGAGAGTATGTGAGCCTATAGAACTTGATTTAAAAAACAAAAACAAATTGAGTACTCACATGTGATTAAGCCCATTTGCCTCAAATACTTTCCGGCAATATTATACCGAGAGTCCATCTCTGATTGTGGTTAGAATAGTTGTTTGTGTTCTAAGAAAATATGTTTTGCTGAGGGTCTAGCAAAATCTAGTGTATATTCTTGTGATATTTAGGAATCCAACAAAGGAAAATATTGGCTACAACTTCAGCTTTTAACTTTCAAGAAAAAAGGACGAGGAACACCCAAATACTATCATCTAAAACATTAGTATTATTTAGTTCTTCATTCCATGAAATCGCATCCGAAGTCATCCACGCCGCTGCGCCAAATATACTTACTACGAGACTGCACCGCATGCGTATCTAAGATATAAAACATACTTGGAATCGAAAAAGGGGTCCAAAAGGTAAAACGACGTCGTGTATAAAAAGTATTAAAACACTGTTTTATCTTAAAACAGTTTTTATAACGTTTTTTTGTTTTATCTAAAACACCTTTATAATTATGGGTCTTTGTGTATTAACCAGACGGGAAGAAACCCGGGTCAATTGAGGCCGATCGATCTTGCCAACCATCACACCTCAGGCTAGCGATCTACCGTATTCTATGATCAAGTTCAACCCAGAGTTTGTTTTGTTTAAAGACACCACTAGAGCACATTGATTTATCAATCATCGACATTCGGTAATTTTGACATAGTCTTAGAGAAGAAACCCGCTACATTTTGCCATTAGTAGCAAGGGATCTTTTATATGTACCAACCCACAGACAGGATAGCACATACAACGGCCTTTGATATACCAGTCGTTGTACACTGGTTGGAACGAGAAATAGCCCAATGGGCTCACCGACGGGGATCGATCTCAAACCAACCGCGCATCAGGCGGACGCTTTTACCACTGGCGTACGTCCCGCCCCTCCCCTTCCCCAGTACAATAACTTCCCATACGTGTGTGGTTATGCTTTCTCAACAGTTACATTAAGTTTACTTGTTTCATAAACTGTTAGCAATTGAATCCACACACTTTCATATGAAAAAAAGAAAGAAAAAAGAAACACTGTAACAAAATATAAACTTTCAAATTTATTTTTGTTACCAAAAAAGAAAACGCTCAGAAACCACAGGCTTTATGTGTTGATAGTTAACATGTACCCACTACCACCACCCCTAAACAAAACCCCCCAAAACACAAAAAAACAACAACAAAAAACAGCCCCCAAACCCGCAAAAAAACAAACAAACAAAAAAAACAACAAAAAACCAAAAAAACCCACACAAAAACCACAAAAAAAAAAAAAAAAAAAAAAAAAAAAACCTACTACTTAATTGTGAGTATGAATTAAAGCAGAAAATACATTTAGGTACCAGTCTCGGTAGTGTCGTGGTTAAGGCATCGGACATGAGGCTGGTAGGTAATGGGTTCGCCACCCAGTGTCGGCTCGCACCCAGAGCGAGTTTTAACGATGCAATGGATAGGTGTAAGTCCACTACACCCTCTTCTCTCACGAACCACTAACAACTAACCCACTGTTCTGGACAGGCAGCACAGATAGCTGAGGTGTATGCCCAGGACAGCGTGCTTGAACAATAACTGAATATAAGCACGAAAATAAGTTGAAATGAAACAAAATAAACATTTAGGTTCCCCAAAGCACATTTAATCGATTATCAATGGTACATTAATCAGTTAATGCAAACAGATGATTGATCGTATACCGAGTTCCAACAGTAGTAGTTCTCCTACAAATAAGGAGGAAATGACCCCAAAGAAGATGTAATATACGGATATGACAATCAATGTGATCAATCAAAAGGAAAATTTTCATGTTTTGTATTTTTAACGTTTGTCATCTTCTGAAATTGCCATGGTTTCTCAAGGCTTTAAAGCTGCGGGTAGCATAGTGTCCGTGTTGATCATAGTAGCAGCGTATTTGTACAACAAACGCTGTGACGAACTTTTACAAGAACGGGTGCACAAAGTTCTATCTGGTTTGCTTCGTGCAGAAAACAAGATCCCTCTCCCTAAAACAAGGGTAGCGATCGGTTTTGGAGCATGCTATGACGTGTTTGGTAATGCTATTGAAATATTTAATAAGCTCAATATAACTCCTCCAAAAGAACCGAAGCATTTCAATACTGTTGGCAACATCAAAGAACTCGCCCAACTACTTGCTTACTTTTTTCAGTATGGAGCAGCAGCAGAGTAAGTGATTACACATTGGGGTATTAAAGGGACAGACCCTATTGTCCGAACCAAATTGTTAACAACTACGAAAAATTACTCTCCTACCTTTAATTGCCGTTAGATATCCTCCAAAGTTTGTCCAGACACAAATCGTGAAAAAACCATTACAATGAGACAGATTCCATATACCAGATGATAACCATGTCACCTATATATCGACTCCGCTGAGAGCACATAGGGAAAAAAGCATGTAATTTTGTATCAGCTGCCATTATGACTTTTTATGGAATATTCTTCAAGAGGGGTGAAAGGATAGGACTTAATCTAACAACGTCATAACATGTTATGATATAAAAGAAAACGTGATGACGTCATATTATTCTTTTTTATTATTATTATTATTATTTTAATGATACCACTAGAGATCATCGATTTCATAGTAATTGTGTCACATACTTTGGAGGCTTTCACCCCACTTGAAGAGTATTCCATAAACAAGCAACATGGCAGACGGCAGAAAACTGCATGTATTTTTCCCTATGCAATCTCAGCAAAGACAATATCGGCGACATCGTTGCAGTCTCATGTGTGGAATCTGTATATTTGTAGTGGGTTTCTTGCGATTTGTGTTTGGACAAACTCTGGAGGAAATCTAACGGCAATTAAAGGTAGTAGGAGAGTAATTTTTTGTAGTTGTTAACAATTTGGTTCGGACAATAGTTTCAACCCGTGAAAATTAACACAAAGTTTAGTTAACCTACAAACCTGTAACACATTTAGATAAAGTTACAATTGAGTGAAACATGAGTCTGTGACTTTGACTGCATAACTGTTAGTTCTCAGACACACATACGTTTTAAAAATATTAGAAATGCATTTTGTGATATTAAAAACACCCAGGATGACCAAAAACACTTCGAATGTTTGAAAATTGATAATCTGAACCATAAAATCTAAGTAAAGTATGATTTCAGTTTTCAAAACATGGCTATAATAGTAAAAAAATATGCCTTAGTGTCCCTTTAAGGTCAATGATAGAATGTAATGGTATGGTTTTAGCTTTGTACACAATAAATATAACATATTTTACTAGTTTTGGGAATCTGTTGGAATTTCATCATCGAACATCGGTTTGCAGTAGCCCAAGTAGGCCTACTCTGCCATTCGAGAGCTAGATGGATATTTGGACAGTTATGATTGCTCTCGTACAACAATAATGCTTTTTCGAGTTTGCCGATAACAGATATTTCACATATTAACTACTAATGCACATAATACAGGAAGAAGAAACCTGACAGCACCCTCTTTGAATAATGTTACGGTTAATGATGTAGACCTGTACTGACGGGTTTCTTCCTGTGTGTTAATCATTAATATGTAAAATATTTGTTATTAGTGAACCCAAAAATTATCAGTGTAATGGTATTTAACATATTAAAGTAGTAATCTTTGCCAAACTGGCTATATAGTTATATCTGGCTAAGAGAGTGATCATAACTGTCCAAATGTTTGTCTACCTCTCAAATGACAGAGTACTTGGGCTAGGTTGTGCACCAACAGATCAACTTTCAATTAAACAATTTGTTAAAACTTTTAAATAATAAAATGATATGAACATGAGCATGCTTTAAATTATAAGCCCCATTATCAAACACCTATTGTTTTCACTGGGTTAAGCCCAACAAATTGCTAATTTTACCTTTAATAATTGTTTAATAATGTTTTTCTTCACATACATATGAATACAAACACCAGCCCAAACATATTTAACTCGGTCTAATCATCTAAACTGAAGGAACATTTGTTAATATTTTTCCACAAAATCAATTGTGGATTTTTATAATGGATCATCACTGAAAACAGTAACACCATGAACCCATTTATTGTTTTTGTAGGGAGATGCAGAGTGACATAATTTAAAATTAAAACTCCAGTGTAGACAACCAAGCACATGTGTTCAAATTTGAAGTACTTTATTCTTGTTCATGAATTGTCTTCTTATTCTTAAGTTGTTAACTCTAGGGATCCAAATACAGATTGACTGAAAGATATAAAAAATAAAAGAACTAAGTCATGTGTCTTTTCTATATCAATACATTAATAATACTAGAAAATTATATATTCACCATTTTGTAATTACAATATTTACGGTAATTTACTGTACAATCGAGTCAACCATGTGAAATATAAAAATGTGTGTTTACTTATATATAATGTTAAATTCAATAACCCAAGAAATATAAAGGAAGTTTGTTACATAGAAAATCAAAAGATTTATATTAAATGTGGGGATAACATGTATATTTTCTTTACCATTGTTTTAGGCGTTCTTAAATCTTGTCGTCTGCACATGGTTGGTTGCCATTACATTATAATTATCTCCCTTGACCAATGGTAAAACAACAGGTGATATAAATGTGAGGGATTCAACTAAAGCACCCAGCATAATGTGTTATTATACTAAACATGCATAAACACCACTAAGTGGTCTGAGGTTTATTTCTCTTTGTTTAGACTTAAGGTACTTGGGGAAATTCCTCCAAGACACTTGAGACATTAATATATGGTAAACACTGTCACTGGGGTTATCTTAATGAACCCAGGACAGTAATGGTCTGCCAGTATTGGTCAGGTGTGTGTGATGTTACCAGAGTGACTGGGGTGAAAGACAGTTCACTGAGAGACTGAGAGAGACATGGAGAGAGAGAATATCTGCCAACTCTCCATATCATATACATTGTTTATATGTTATCATCATGGATTAAAGAATATAATCGAGATCGAACTTGTGTAGTTTTTGTGTGAGGGTGCTTTATGCACTCGGCCACATAAAATTAAACGAAAGCGGAATTTCCCCTCAAATAACTAAAAGTACTCTAGCGAACTTCACAACACAGTTAATTAATTCAAACCCGATTATTTGACCACTACATTCCGGCCTTCTAATTGTAACATACTAAAGGTACAATTATAACACAAATATCTGGTCAAATAACAAACCACTAACGTCAAATAATAAACCCTTAGAATAAAGTTATTAAAGTCAAATAATCAAATAATTTTAGTGTTCTCAAAGCACTTCTAAAATTTCAAGTTCCAAGTTATCCTGACACAATGACACACAGTTTGTCGATGGGACGGACCAGTTTCAGAAGAAGCTGTTTTTAGTTTCACTGTTCGCACAAGTCCTTTCTTGTCCGTAACAAGTTCAGTAATCTGCGTGAGTGACCAGGCATTTCTCAGCGAACTGTCCATCACCAGCACAATGTCTCTAACAGCAAGATTTCTTTTTCTAGTCAACCACTTTTATCTATCTTGTAGTAGGGGCAGATACTCCCTAATCCATCGTTTCCAAAATACATCCGCCAAGTATTGGACTTGACGCCACCGCCGTCGACAGTATGTATCGGCTTTGTTGAACATTCCCGAAGGCATCTTGTCACCAGACCGCAGCAACAACAGGTGGTTAGGAGTGAGTGGTGACAGGTCATGCGGGTCACATAGCACGTCTGTGATAGGCCTGCCATTTAAAATTGCTTTCGACTTCACAAAAGAGGGTATGAAGACATTCATCATCTAATCTCACGGTTTGCTCTTGCATGATCGAATAAAGAATTTTTCTCACAGAACGAATCATGCATTCCCAAACACCACCATGGTGAGACACCGCAGGGGTATTGAAGTACCAATCAATTCCCTTTTTGAGAAGTGATGAATGCAGCTTTGTCTGATTTAAATTGGAAAGTTCTTCTCGGAGTTCTCTCTTACTTCCAACTAGGTTGGTACCATTATCTGATCTGATGAGTTTAGGCGATCCGCGGCTAGCGATGAACCTTCTTATAGCGTTAATGCACGAATCGGTATCCAAGCTACTTGCAACTTCAAGATGGACAGCACGAATATTTAAACGTGAATATAACTCCATATCTTTTTACACAGCTACATCCACGTTTCACTTGAAATAGTCCATGCCAACATGCGAGAAAGATGGCAAGTCTGGTTTCAGGTGCTCTTCGGGAAGGTCTGCCATTTTTTGTTCACCTGGAGGGGCTTTATATTTTCGGCATATGACACACTTTGAGACAATTCCTTTGATACTAGTTCTTGCTCCAAGAATCCAGTACCTTTGTCTCAAGAGAGAAAGCATGGCATTCTTTCCCATATGTCCAACTAATCTATGAAACTCTTCTAAAATCAACTTTGACACAACACAGTTCTTGGGTAACACAACGGGATGTTTCATATCATATTGAATATAAGCTCTTTCAAGACGTCCTCCCACTCGAATAATGCCGTCACTTAGAAAGGGATCTAGCTTATACAAAAGACTATTTTTCCCAACTCCCTTGTTTAAATCTTTCTTAGATTCTTTATCTGTCATAGCTCTTAGCTCTTTGTGAAAGTGCTGAGCTTGAATATGTTGAATCAGAGCCATTTCAGCCTTCTTAAGTGTATCTGTTGTCAACACATTTCCACAACTCGCATCATCTGGGATCTTGGAGGTTTCCAATTTCTTTTGCACGAGATTACACCTGAGAACAGGATTGGGCTCAGTTATTTCTAATTCATTGTAGAGCTGTTTACGCTCAACAGCCTTTTGGTACAGTCTGTTCATTATCAGAATGATCCAACCAACTGCCCTTTTCAGCTTACTCCAGCTTGAGTAATAATTGTTTATCAATTATGTTGGTTCCATTTGTCAGTACACAGTTTACGGACTTCTTGACTTCAGGATCATCATTAGGAATGGTGCATGGTATGTCAATTTCTTGCGGCTAATCATTTTGTGGCTTCCATAGGAAAGTTGGTCCCTCAAACCACTGTTTATGCTGCAGGAACTTGTCAAAGCTCATGCCTCTTGATGCACAATCAGCTGGATTACATTTAGAATTTATGTATCTCCACTGTCTCACCTGTGTACTTTCTCTGATAAGCAGAACGCGATTAGCCACGAATGTTTGGAACCTTGAAGTGTTGTTGGCAATGTACCTTAGGACAGACATGCTGTCGGTCCAAAAGAAGGTTTCATCAATGTCGTATTGAAGTTCATCAGTTATTACCGTACACAGTCGAACGCCAACTGTTGCAGCGGTAAGTTCCATACGTGGTGTTGTTATTTTCTTCAACGGAGCCACTCTTGACTTGGCCATAATTAGAGCACAGTGAACATCATTGTCCACGTTCATCAAACGGAGATAGGCTACCACACCATAACCACAGTCACTTGCATCAGTAAACACATGCAGCTGACACAGCACTACCCAGCCAAAGTGTTTTGGCTTGTAACATCGCTGTATCTGAATCTTTTCGAGTTTAGGCAGATCCTCTTGCCACTTTTGCCACAGCTTTAGGCTCACACAGTCTATCTCATCCCATCCAATGTCTCTTTTGCACAGACTTTGGAGAAGTTGTTTGGCGGTCAATATGAATGATGCGGCAAACCCAAGAGGATCGTACACACTGCTAACAACTGACAGGATTCCCCTTCTTGTATTTCGTTGGATTCTTTCGCATATCTTGAACCCAAGAGAGTCGGATTCTACGAACCAGAATACTCCTAGAGCACGTTCACTAGGAAGCTTCAATGTTTTCACTTCTTTGGCTCTTTCTTCAGTGGGTATACTTTTCATTACAGTATGACTGTTACTAATCCACTTTGTTAGTCGAAATCCAGCCTCCATGCATAGGTTGCTAACTTCCTTTACAAGGTATGTTGCCTTGTCTTCTGTGGCTGCAGATACAAGGCAATCGTCAACATAAAAGTTTGTCTTGACAAGGTTTATGATCTCGGCATCGAACATGTCTTTCTTGTCGCTGGCTATCTGTTGTAAGGCAAATGTTGCACAACTGGAGGACGAGACTGATCCAAATAGATGTACTAACATCCGATACACCTCTGGTTCTTGATCATAGTTTCCATCCGGCCACCAGAAGAATCTCTGAAAGTTGCTGTCTTCTTCGGGTACTCTTACACAGTAAAACATTGTTTCTATATCTCCCATGTCGGCTACCGGTTCTTGGCGAAATCTCAATAGAATTCCTATCAAGTTACTTGTAAGGTCAGGACCTTGCAGAAGCATGTTGTTTAATGACACACCTTGGTAGCTAGCTGCACAGTCGAAAAACCACACATATTTTCCCAGGCTTTCTGGGGTGGTATACACCGTGGTGAGGTACATACCACAATTTTCCATCTTGACCTTTAATTTTCTCCTCGGGTACTTTCTCGGCATATCCTTTGTCAATAATGTCACTCATAAATTTCTTGTAGTCATCATGAAACTTGGGATCATGAACAAATCTTTTCTTGAGACTATTCAAATGCTGTAGAGCTTGTTTACTGTTGTCTGGCATCCTAACATCTTTGTTTCTAAATGGCAGCTTAATGTAGTATTGCCCATTTTGCAGATTTATAGATTCTGTTACCGTCTCAAAGAATTTCTTATCCTCTTGAGACATTTCTTTCTTATCGTCAATGGTTTTCTTTGGAAAGTCAAAGTTTATACTTTTTCTTACAATCTTATCGAGTTCTTTTAGTTCTTCGGCTTCCTTGGCTACAAGGATCTCTGTTCTCATAGTTTGAAATCGATTTCTGGTTTCTTGTGGGGTTTAGCGTATTACGTTCCAGAGTATCCAGCCTAGACGAGTTCTGGTTGCGCGAGGACTACCTTGTGGACCTGTTCTAATTTCAAATGGAGAATATGCATCTGGAACATTTCCTCCAATGAGCAAGCCTACCTCTGAATCTATCTCAGGTATGTTAATGCCTTGCAGGTGAGAGAAAAGTTTGTTTTATTTAACGACGCCACTAGAGCACATTGATTTTTAATCTTATCATCGGCTATTGGACGTCAAACATATGGTCATTCTGACACTGTTTTTAGAGGAAACCCGCTGTCGCCACATAGGCTACTCTTCTTTACGACAGGCAGCAAGGGATCTTTTATTTGCGCTTCCCACAGGCAGGATAGCACAAACCATGGCCTTTGTTGAACCAGTTATGGATCACTGGTTGGTGCAAGTGGTTTACACCTACCCATTGAGCCTTGCGGAGCACTCACTCAGGGTTTGGAGTCGGTATCTGGATTAAAAATCCCATGCCACGACTGGGATCCGAACCCAGTACCTACCAGCCTGTAGACCGATGGCCTGCCACGACGCCACCGAGGCCGGTACTGCAGGTGAGAGAAATGCGACACGTCAGACGAGGAAGGTATGTGGTTCTTCGTTACTGGTAAGCTATCTTTTGAGTACACGACAGGTAGCGGGATAGGATTTTCTTCATCTAAATCAAATACTTGAAGTCCTTTGATGGCATAGGAGTACATGGTATGGGACTTTCCCATGGTATTAATTGTGATCTCCATCTTTTTTCCACTACATCCTAACTTCTTAATCAAGGACTCTGAGCAAAACGACACTGTACTACCTGGGTCTAAGAAAGCGTAAGTTTCAACAATTTTCAGACTATCTTTCATGGCTACTTTAACTGGAATGATAGCTAAAGTACATTCGCCTGCGCTGGCCTCCTTATATGTGCCAACACTGTCATCTAAATCTGTGCACGCACTAATCATGTTTTTGTCCTCTTCCTTGTTCACATTGTGAACAGTCTGATGATTTCCTTCACAACTTCTACATATGGCCCTTTTATCACAGTTTCTACTGATATGTCCATGAACTAGACACTGGAAGCAAACGCCTTTCGATCGCAGGAATGCTAGTCTATCAACATGGGGCTTAGAAGCCAATTTATCACAAGAGTCTACGGAATGAGAATTCTTGCTACAGTAGATACCTGGTTTTTGAACAGCTTTGTTAACTGGTTTGCTTGTGTTGATAGAGTTATTATTTACGTTAATGTTTTGTTTTGTTTGGTTGGACTTGGCAACATTTGTGGCAAATGATCCTCTTGCTTTGTATCTAGGAGGAACAACGTTGGATTTTTTGCTGGGGGGCAGCGATTTATCATCAGTTTACATGGCTTCCTTACCGTACATGGGGTCTATCACTTTCTTGGCTTCTTTCTTTACAAATTCCACAAGGTCGTGAAATTGTATAACTTTGCCAGAACTACGTATGTTCTGAATGCATCTTCTCCATTTTTCATGCTAATTAGAGGGTAGTTTCATGACTAACTTGCATAAGTTGTCAGGGTATCAAGAACTCTTACTGCAGATATAGCATGTACAGCATTTTCACATTCTGTAAGGAAGATGGCGTATTCGTCGAGAGCCTTCGCATCATTGTATTTTACATTCGGCCAGTTTAGTGCGCGTTTTACCAAGGCAGTAGCAATAGCTTCTTTGTTTCCATACCTTTCTTCTAATTCTTTATATGCGGCAATGTAATCCCTGCTTGCATTCAAATAGCTATATCCTTTCACTACTCGATATGCTTCTCCAGTATTAAATTGTTCAAGATAACTCATCCTTTCGTCATCGTTGTCTGAATTCATAACTATTTTGGTATAGAATTGTCTTTTGAACTTTTGGTATTGAAGCGGATCACCACTAAACTTTTGTATGTCTGGATTAGGTTTTCGAAGCTGTTGCACAACTGACTTGATCACATTAGAATCTGTGTCCGTCTGAATACGTAGTACATTTCCATCCACTGGCACGAATGGTGATGCCTTGGGATTAAGTTTGGTTCCATCAGTTACTTGTCCAAATGAATTATCTGTAATGTTAGCATATTCAAACTCGGAAGGTTTTTCCACAGGAGTCGATGGAAATCATGTTTCGTTACCAGTTATGTTCTGTCCACTTTCAAAACTGTCAAGAACCTTAGATTTTGTCTCTGAAATATCAATTTGTGTTTGTAGCTCAAGTTCCTCTTCTCTCATTTTGATTTCCAATTTAGCGACTTCTAATCTTTGCTTCTCTTTCAACGCCTTGGCCTTAGCCATAAGCTCTGCCTTTCTTTGACTTTCCTGCAGCTTTGCAGAGGATATTGAGCTTGCCAAGGATGAATGGCTGCCTCTTGATATTATGGAACCTTTCCTAGATGAAGCATTACTAATCTGTGCCCATTCTTCACTTTCTCTCTGGGTAGCTCCAGTTCTCATGAAGTATTGATCTACAGATGCTTTTAACTTTAATAGAATACGATCTTGGCTACTACACTCGTCCTTGAATCTGGAAAGGTCCAGTTCTTCAAGAAGATCTGCATATTCTTCGCGAACTTCATATAAATTATCAAGTAATTTAAGCCACTTTGCATATGCACAACGAATATTTTCGATAGATTCCTTGGAAATGTCACACGAGGTCATTGCACTATCAACATGTTGATATTCTTTCTTAAGTTGCTTAAATACATGATCAATCTTTTTAGATTTTATTTCTTTACTACACTGTAACCCCTTTTCAGTCATTTTTCTTGATCTTGTTTCTTCACCACACTCACTTGTTTCTGTATCTTCTTCACTATCCATGGTTAAACAATGTCAATGCTGTAGACAACCAAGCACATGTGTTCAAATTTGAAGTTCTTTATTCTTGTTCATGAATTGTTTTCTTATTCTTAAGTTCTTAACTCTAGGGATCCAAATACAGATTGACTGAAATATATAAAAAAATAAAAGAACTAAGTACTGTGTCTTTTCTATATCAATACATTAATAATACTAGAAAATTATATATTCACCATTTTGTAATTACAGTATTTACGATAATTTACGGTACAATCGAGCCAACCATGTGAAATATAAAAATGTGTGTTTACTTATATATAATGTTAAATTCAATAACCCAAGAAATATAAAGGAGTTTGTTACATAGAAAATCAAAAGATTTATATTAAATGTGGGGATAACATGTATATTTTCTTTACCATTGTTTTAGGGGTTCTTAAATCTTGTCGTCTGCACATGGTTGGTTGCCATTACGTTATAATTATCTCCCTTGGCCAATGGTAAAACAACGGGTGTTATTACATAATGAAAATATATCTGTATTCTTATTGGTCAAAAACCAGTCACATGACCGTCCGTAAATAGTGATATTGCCCTGAGACAGTCTCACCGGTCCATCAAAAGTGATATTGCCCTGACCAATGAAAATAAAGATGAGACAAAATTCTATCCAATAAATGAGTAGGTAACGTAATGCAACGTCAACTGCTAATTCTAATGTAAACAAGCACAAACTTGTGACAAAACGCTTTGCTGTCCTTCAGCAAAAGGATAACAGCTTTAGTCATACCGAGTTTAATTCCGCAAATACGACAAAAACAAGGTCAGTAATCGTCAAATTGTGTATGGAATATATCGCAGATTTAGAAACGTACATGATACATCAAAATGCAGTTGGAACTGGCACTCTCAGGGTTTTATGTTACAAATAAAAAATGCATTTGAAGGTAATCGGTAACTGTTCAGTATAAATGTATGTTAAAATTTATCACATTTTGTGTTTTAGTTTGCTATTAATATGATTTGGGTTCAAATCCCGGCACAAGAAAAATAGACTATGCTATTAAGAGGCTGGGGTGGGGGGGGGGGGGGGGGGGGAATTATGCAAATATGTTTTAGATTTTGTTATGTATAGAATGCCTAAATTTGTCGGGTTTTTTTTGTGATGCCCACTGTCTTAATGAACGGTATAAAGGAATGGATACACAGTATCTTGACAAGAAATACTTTTGGCATTTACGCACATTTTCTGACCATGTTTGTATGAGATTTGGAACAGAAAAAATACAACCCTCTATTCAGACAAGCATGTTGATATGAAGAATGTTCACAAACAGCACAATACAAAGTAATTAATTAACAAGTTTTATTGAAAATGGCATTTGTGTAGTAATTTTAACTATTGTATTTAACCTTTAGGTGTTCATAAATGAGAAATTATTATTCTACTATTATCATAACAAAACTGTTAATGCTGCATTTGGTTGTTTGATACATACAATATGAATATTTTTAAAAACTTGTTTTCAGAAGATATGTAGGAAATCGAACACTGTTTGATGAGCTTGTGAGAACAGCTGACAGTTTACCTAATAAAAGATGGATCATTGGTGGAAATGCAGCGATGATGGCCCAGCGAATGGCAATGGAAGGCGTGGAAGTGATGCTTGGGGCTAGACTCACAAAGTCCATGGCCTCTTCTCTCGATTCATCTATCAAAGGTTAAACATAATTTTGTGGGTTTTTTCACTACATGTATTTTATTTATTGGATCACTAAATAGCCTTGTCCTCCCAGCAAGCTATACATTTAAATAAAAATCATTTGACAGAAATTAAATCCAGAACTTGACCTATTTGACTCCTTTAATGTCCTAACATGAGTGGCATTTAGAATACTGAAACATTAACATGTTCAAATAATGTTTATTCCTTTGTGCTAATCAGTGTTTCACAATTAATGTTTATTAAAAGGTGTGATGATTGATGTTATGAGTTTTTTCATTATTTATTAACACAAGTATGACTTCTTCATCTAATATTCGATTATCAATAATGCTAGTATTCTTAATAATCTGTTCTTATTCTTATACAACATTTGTCCAATTTCAGTGGCTGGAAAAGAATCTGACAAAGAAATTGTTCATCTACTGATGGAGTATGAAACGGGTGCAACATGGGGAAAATACGAGTCTCCTCGTGCAAACAGGTTTGATACATGGTCTTCACAGAGCCCTAACAAATGTTTTGATTTTTTTGCAAATATGGTGTCTTGGACACACACCTCAGTTGTCTGGGCATTAAAGGGGCAGGCCCTAATTTCAGCTTGTGTAAATGGACACTAAGTTTAGTTAATCTACAAACCTGCAACACATTTGGATAAATGTATAACAGAGTGATGCTAAATCTGTGATGTTGAAACAGAAATGTCCTTTAAAATTCCATAAATGTTACTTCTCAGTATGAAAAATGTATTTTGTGGTATTAGAAACACCAGGATGACCGTACCCACTTCAGTTGTAAGGAAATGGTTGATAATAAACAATAAAATATAAGTAATGCTTGATTTCAGTGATCATAAACATATCTAATAGTGAGAAATATGCCTTAGTGTTTAAAAACTAGGGTCTGTCCCTTCAAGGTAGACTACTAAGTCCCTTTGGTTGTAAAGTATGGTTATAAGACCTAAATATTTTCAGTCATAAAAATTAATGTTGTTTCTTTGTAAAATTAATGAAATTTTGTGTGAAAATCTGAATTATTTACATACGGTATAACAAAACAAAAATGGACAAATCTTCAAACAGAACTGGTTGATTAGAGGAACAGCACTACATGATCTAGTTCTAGAACTTGAATAAATATGTGTAACTTAAAGTTGCAGTCTTACATATATTTGTGTTATTTATTCAGAATTTAGATCATACTTTAATTGTGTTTTTACCCATGGCTTGTATATCAAAGGCTATGATGTGCTGTCTTATCTGTGTGAAAGTGCATATATAAAAGATCCCTTATTGCTAATGAAAAAAAGTAGCAGATTTCCTCTAAAGCCACATGTCAGAATGATGTCATGCAGCGATCAATGATTAATTAAAACTGTTTGTCAGAATTATCAAATGTTTGACCTCCAATAATAATTATTAATAAATCAGTATGCACTAGTGGTGTCATTAAACAAAATAAACTTTTAACTTCAGAATTTAAATAATCCATATTGTTTTACCATCTCACAACATTCTTTGATATCCTTTGGTCACTGTTGTTTATAACAACCACAGCAATCTGTTGTTTTCCATTTTAACACTGAGATATTGGGACACTCGTGTTTTTGTTTTTTGTTTTTTTTACAAATATAGACTTGTCTGTTGCTTGAAGGCAAATGATCATAACCATTGACAATGATAACTCATAAATTTATGTAGAAACTGGAATTGGTGTCTTTTTTTATTTTAACAAATTGTTACAGATCTATTCCAATATATAGATCTTGACTTGACATAACCTTTGTCTGGGGTTAATAATTCTGTTATATTCCATGTTAAAACTCACATGCATTATTAAAACTACAATTTCTAACTTAATTATGACTAATTTTCTGTCTAAAAACTTTATAAATGGATTTTGTATAGTACATATATATATTTTTATAGATTGATTCTGCATAGTGATTATCTGAACCCTTACTTGGAGTCGATGAAAGAATTCCGGGAGGAGCTCAAGCAGTTTGATCCATCCTTGGTGGTTGTTGGAGGGCTGCAGATGATGGACAACTTCCCATTCACTGAAGGTACAAACAAGGTTTTCAACAACTGCCCATCTTTGTAGAGACGTTATGAATGCTTTTTGAAATAAACAAGTCTTTTCATCTGCACATAGAGTAAAAGTTATATACATAATACACTGAAGAAACAAGAAATCTGGGGCCTAATTCTCTAATTCTTAACAAATTTGCCATCTTGCAGTGCAATACATAACAATTTGCAATGACTACAATGCTTGAGAGCTTTGTGAATTACCTAAATATTTTTATTATATACATGTATCTGGACATTCCTGTAACTGCATTATAAATTGAAACTTTTTAAACACTTGTGTCAAGTATACTGTATGTATTGAGTGAAGAAGAAAGTTTTGCAGTTTTAACACCCTTCCGAAGATTTTACCAATGTACTTATTTATTTTAACAGGTCTGCGACAGGCCTGATTTAGTATTCTCGAATGTGCTTTGTTCTAATGGTTTGTGTTGTATATTTTACCAATTGTACTGCAGGTTCAACACAGAACGCTCAAACCTGTTCTGCTCTAAAGTTTGTGTTATATATTTTACCAGGTATGCGACAGGCTCGACTTAGAATACTCGAACCTGCTCTGTTTTAATGTTTGTGTTATGTATTTTAACAGGTATGCGACAGGCTCAACTTAGAATACTCAAACTTGCTCTGTTTTAGTGTTTGTTATATATCTTACCAGGTATGTGACAGGCGCAACTTAGAATATCTGTTTTAATGATTGTGTTGTATATTTTACCAGGTATGCGGCAGGCCAGACTGCAAATGCTCGAGTCTGTTCTTGCTGGAGTCCCACTGAAAACGAAGATCCACTTTGAGTTGGCCTCGTTCACCGACGTGTCTCTGCTGGACGAGATTCACAAACACGTCCTGCTCTACTCCGACTCGCTCGGCATGAATGAGCAGGAGCTGCCGAACCTCGTCAGTCTACTGTACCATGGCAACGTGTCGCTGGTCTCGGACAGCTATCCGCGCATTGCCACCGTCCTCGACCAGATGAGGCAGGTCTACAGTCTGCTGGGAACCACTAAACAGGTGAACGGGCGACGGAGACTCACACGATTGCACGTGCACACACTCGCCTATCAGGTCATCCTAACGTCCAAGTTGTCCTCATGGAAAAATACCATGTCGGCCACAGCTAAAGCGGCTTTGACGGCTCACAGGCATGTCTGTGGTACTCACAATATTGATGAGCAGAATGCAAAACTGATAGTGGATTATTCTTTCTCAAGTAGCCAGTCAGAATCGTCTAAGAGAATCGAGTTCCGAGATAAGAGGCCTGTGTCTTGCTGGGATGAAGCGGATTACGAGATCTGTATTGCTCCAGTGCTGGTGTGTACGAAAGTGTTCGTAACGTCAGGTGGAGGAGATAATATTTCATCAGCAGGCCTTGTATTGCAGTTGTGATTAGTAACCGATACAAATTTGTTCTATTTTTATGACATATGGGGTAACTGTTGGGTTTTTATACTAACACACTTTACATGCTATCACTGAACATTGACTTACATACTAATACACTTTGTATATGCATTTGTTTGTTTCACATTCTCTTTTAACATGCATTTTAAATATTTTTGTCATATGCTCGCCAGTTACGTCAGTATGTCGGGGTAAAGAGGTTGACACTCTGTGTCTTTTTAGAGTTAATTATAAATTAAAAATTAATTGCTGTGATGTCATTAACAGGATAACAAAAAAACCCACACACTGCCATTGATTATCCATGTTAAAGCATTTATTAATTTATGATCCAGTAGCACTGTTATCGGTTACTTTATGTTTTGATTGATTTTTATTTAAAAACATGTACATAAATAATATTTGAAGAAATGAAAAAATATAATCATTTTACATTCAGATATGTAAGCAATCATATGACAATATATGAAAATACTTTCTTTAAGATATATCCTGGTAAATATGTCAATTTGATGTGGGGGAGGGGGTAGTGACATTATTACAAATGTTTTTTCTGCAACCCACCTTTAATAAGGGAAACCTGTTAAGTACAAATTAATAACTTGAGAATGCACACAAAAATTATTATTAAAGCAGTGGGACCAAACTTACACTCAACTTTGTTTTCCAAATAACATTCCTTTGTACATTCATGTAATTAATTTTGAACATGTCTGATTATGAATATTATTTTAACTGTTTTAAATTAAGAAAGTAATTTTAGATTTTTGATTATTTGCATTTAATTATGCAGAAAAACACAAGTTATTTATTTGCTGTTAACAAGATGCATCAACTAAAAAACATACCAACAAATTGTACCAAACATGTTAAGACATTTTAAATATCCCTTTAAAATCATCCAATCTAACAGTATCAAGTCTTATGTTTGCATAAATGTGTTTTTCACCTTATCAAGTCTCAAATAAGATGTCCTTTTCTAGTTTGCACTGTAGTGATATAGTCATGTACTTACAGGTACATGTATAACAAAACAGTAATGGACTTACATGAAAAATTCGTTTTTGACAAAAATAATTGATGACACCCCAGTTGATTTTTGCTGTTTCAGAATCACATATAGAGTTTTTATTCCTAGATCTTATGTAGCTTTAATTTAGTATTATATATGCTGTTTATTTTGTTATCTGTCCGTCCATTATTAATTTACTTGTACCAGGTTGGTATTTTTAGCTTATAACAGTTGTTTATTATCAAGTAAATATTTTAGGCTGTATTATTATTATTGGTATTATTATCATTATGCTGGTGTTTTTAGACAACTTCACAATTATTATGTACACAGCAGGCATCGAAATAAGTCGAGAATGATCATTCTGGTTACCAGGAAGTGTGTGTCATAACCTATAGGCTACGAGGGCCCCCTTACATGAAACGATGTTAGTGCTAAGTGCATAACTACTGTATGCATTTAAGGTGATCTTAGCACCAAGATCGCTTCGTGGAATGGGCCCAGGTCTGTATTTTGTGGTTTTCAGACACATTACTTATTCTGATGCCAACACAATATACCCTGAAGGCTTGTGATGTGTGCTATGATATCTTTCCCATTGTTTAAATGAAAGACAAAGTATAAGCAAAGTTGCATGCTAGGGCCTGTGCTTCTAAACATCCTGGGCCCTGTTTTACGAAATAATCTTAGCGCTAAGATTGCTTTGTAAGACAGGGCCCAGACCAAAGACTAGCAAAGTTTCTATTCTTTAATTTCATGTTATTTGTTTACAAGAAATGTTATTACTGGGTAAAGCCGGGATAAAGTTTCATGCCTCAGAAAATTTACAATTTATGTAATCCATTTATTGGCAATGGAAAAACAAATTCAGGTAACCCATTTCCTTTTTGCAAAACCTGCTATGTCAACATAAATGATGTCCATATTTTAATGTGCGAACGGAAAAGAGGTTATGCATAATTAGCTGTGTAAGCAGCGTGTGAACTAAATGACTGTTCTCACAATTTTCCGAAGCCTGATTTTTTTTATAAGCATAAGACCCATCATAATCATAGGGAAAGTATTTGCAAAATGTTCATTACTGCTGAACTGAAAGGACAATGGTTCTTCATGACCGGACCCTGTGGCACAGTGGTTAAGCCATTGGACTACATGCTGGTAGGGTACAGGGTTCGCAGCCCGGTACTGGCTCCAACCCAGAGCGAGTTCTTTGGGGCTTAATGGGTAGATGTAAGGCCACTACACCCTCTTCTCTTTCACTATCCACTAACCAACTAACAACTAACCCACTGTCCTGGACAGACAGCCCAGATAGCTGAGGTGTGTGCCCAGGACAGTGCTTGAACCTTAATTGGATATAAGCACGAAAATAAGTTGAAATGAAATCGGATACATGAAAGTTTTTTAAAAACCATTTGTTCCAAAGTAATTTGATTCAACAATTTTCTCTTATGCATTTCCTTGCCTACATGGCCCTAAATGTAAATTTGTTCCCGATGGTGTACATTTACAGTGTCACATTTGACAGGTCATTGTTAATTAGTTTGTTATAATTACGGATTTGGGAATTGTCCAAACCAAACAATATCCAGAACCTGTTTAAACTTACAATTTTATACCGATTGCCTTTTTAAAAGATGGATCTGTAAGTACACCGAAACCTTTTCCATCCATCGAATACAGAAATCTGTCCAAATACCACTATAGTTCCACACCGACTTGTAATCAAACAAATCTAGTTCAGGTAATCTGTTAATTATATGTGAATGTGTTATTCAATGTTTTGTATTTTTGAAGTATTCATTAGCATCAGTATGTTATGTGTATGGTATTTATATGTTGGATGTTTATTATATTATAATTACTGGGTATCTTTTTTTTTTTGTGCACGGTATCAGATTCATACATTTTTACTTTTCTTTCTGTTTTTGTTACCAGTAGAATATATATATTCTTACACAATCATTTCAGAAAACATGAGATTATAGCAATATTCAAATTAATAATTATGTTGGAGGTCAGTTTTAAGATATTTGATTGGCTGCCCCATGGTGATAACCTATAGTCCGTCCCATCATTCTGTAAAAATGTTTTTTGTAAATAATTTCAGTTTGGTTTGACGTAAGAAGAAAAGTAAGTCTTTTGGAAGTAACAAAAAATACTAATTTTGTGTGCATTTTACAAATCGGTCAGCTCAGAAAGAAATAATTTGTAGTAAATTTCATACGAAAATAAAGTGTTCCCTGTTGGACGGACTATAGGTACCTAATCCAAAGCATTCACTGAATTAACATTAATCTAGGGATACTGATTTCAACCAATAACATTGATGACTAGAAATGGATGCAATGACATTACACCAGCTGTGACATGACAGGAGGGTTCCAGGGCAGTCACCAATTGCAACTTTCAAAAATAGTCAAGTTTAATTATATTTGGCAAAATACTTTCATATAGTAATTGATGTTTTCGAAAATGTCAGATTTTTTGCAGTGTTTGAAGGGACAATCTATTGTTGCTTTTATATGATACACATAATAACTGGAACCAAACTGAACAGTATGCTGTCATTGTGTCAATACACACCAAAAAATACAACTGAACAGAAATTAATTTCAACTTCCACATACAGAGGTGGAAGTGGAATGGGTTGAAAGTGTTTTGAAGTGCTTCATAATAAAAATTGTGGTAGCAACAAATTGGAAGTAACTCGATTATCAATGAAAAGTACATTGGGCATTTAGTGTGTCAACAGTATTATTTGTACAAATGTTTAATTTTACATTTTATCAGTTAATCTTTACATATTTTTGCTCATATGATGTATTAAACAAGAACTATTCATTGCAGCTTACACAAATTGTCAAAACAGCCTCTTAGTATTTGTGGATTAACCAATGTCAAACCATATTAAATTGTAGAGAAAGGTAAATAATGAATGAATGAATGAATGTTTAACGACACCCCAGCACAAAAATACACATCAGCTGTTGGGTGTCAGAAAAGGTATAACATGGAAATATCATTTATATAATTATGTAAAACCACAGACCTGTGGGGAAAAGTATAATATAATACAAATATCAAGGTAAATACTGAGGAAAGTCCTTTCAAATAAATGAATGCTTCAAATATGTATGACCGATGCGGGTACGACATAAGGACTTCTTCTCCTCAAATCGTGCACTGCCATTCTCCCAGGATTGGCGACATAATGAAGCTTGTTTGTGACCACATCGTCGAAAAGATTAATCCTTAATCTGTTCTGTTCCAGGAGGCATCAACTTGTGAATTTATTTTGTTTTCTTATTACATTTAAGCCAAGACAAAACTAGGCTCCTACCTGGAAACCAATTAAGTTGGAAGTCTTCAAAATGTATGGAACAAGCCAATTGGTTGAAACCATAAAACAGAGCTCACACTGGAAAGAATTTGTTTTAGCCATTAGATATTATTAAAAAGTGGTCAATTAAAAAGAAATTGTATTGGCTATGGGCAAGGTGAGCCCAGAGTATAGCCGTTCCTAACTTTCATACTATGCATGTTTGTTTTTAAATTATTGGATTTTGTTCTTTATTAAAAAATTGTTTGGGATTCTTATCTCAATGTGTATAAATCCACCCCAAGTAATGTGATATTATGTTGATGGACAGGACAGATGACCATCGCACCTGCACCAAATCTAGTTTACTGCACGATAATCTCTGATCCACATGTATTTACAAGTAATAAAAATATTTTTATGTTTACTGCTGCATTATCTTCATTTCGTTTTGTTTAACATCACTAAAGCACATGGATTAATAATCAGGTTTTTGGATGTCAAATATTTTGACGTATAATCTTGGTGTATATAAAAGATCCCAGGTTTCTCCATCACAAAGCCAGGAAGAGGGAGTGAGAGTCCAAATATATCACACAACCTCTTCTGCAAGGTTTTTTAATTCTCTGCACTAAATTCAATTTCTTTTCCCCAATCAAGTGTTTTGCCATGGACATTTTCTTAATTGCACCGAGCCAAAGATGACATTAAAAAAATAAATACAAACAACAAATTTCCCTTCACTCATTTATTGGCAACTTTTGTAGTACCCAACACATGGTACAGCTATGTCTCAAAAGTCTTAGGTTCACCACAATAATTTACTTATATACTTTTCCTTCAAAGAATGGTTTGCCTTCGAAGTCGCCCTCCATTACAAAGTACTTGTGTACAAGTTTCTTTGTTTCTGGGTCATCAGGATCCAGTTTCTTCCACTTGTAAGACTCGTAATCCACTTGCCAATCTGGTGATAGCTGCAAAGATAAAAAAAAGATTTACAAGCTGCAAAGATAAAAAAAAAAAGATTTACAACATACCAATTTGTGAAATACAAAATCATTAAAAAGGTATGTTAACCAGAATGACAGCAGGGATGTGGATAGGCATTTAAAAATGAAAGCTGAACTAATTTTAAAAAGATGAAACCTCTGTACCATACCTGTACCATACCTATATAAAGGTAATTTTTTTAAGCATTTCAGATCAAATTATTTTACTCGAAAAAGCTGAAATCGGACAAAAAGCTGAAAAATCAAACCCCTGTGACAGTGTTGGATGATTTTATTGCAATAAACAAGTCAGTTTAATTCCGTAACACTGGAAGTGAACAAACAAATATTATCCCACATACTCTCAAACCCAAATGGCTACAGCTAAGCTATTACACAAAATGATAAGTTAAGCTTTGTAATTAAAATCATGGCAAGGTTTACACACAAAAATCCAAAAATTGAACATGCTATTCACTGAAATTGAAACCACCCTTATCTGCTGAAATTAATCTTTTTAATATGTTATTTTGCCTGCATCATGCTTCATTTTGAAACCAATATTGCTGTACAACTATTAAAATAAAAATCCTGGGTACATATATGTAGGCGTGTTGTGGATTCTGTTCACCACATAGATGAGAGTAACTCGGCACACCATGATTTATCTCCCCCTCTTACTTGTTTTACCAACATTGTAGTGGTCGGCTAGACAAGACTTTAAGGGTTACCAATACAATTGAAAATGAACATTTAAATATTGATATACAGCTTTTTACTTCCATCTTGCCACAATTCCAATGAACAAAACTGTAAATTTTTCAAAAAACCCTAACCTTGTTTACACATGGCAATTATCATTTGAACATAAACACAAACGGACAATATATTTTTTATCCTAACACTCCTGGACTGTTAAAACTGTATACCAAATTTTTTTGGTGTAGGCCACAGAAATAACAATAAGACCAATGACAAGACATCAATAACAAGTAGAATCTGGAAAACCATGAAGTTTATGTAAATTAGTTGATACTGCACATTTCAAAATATTACAGATTTATCATCTGCTTAAATGGACATTACTAAGTTCACTGCAACTTTTAAGATGTTATTAACTAACAGACTTTTTAACAATTGTAATTACATATTAAATATATTTTTCTGCATGAAATATTATTGGCTGTATAGTAAACATGTTTCTGATCGTTCTAATATTTGTACTAGGTTACGTTTCATTTTATTTCCTAAAAAGAGTTTTTTTCGTACATATGAAATTTGAAGACAAAATCCAGTTTGGGCTTCTTACTTTAATAACAAGGTATTTTAGCCAGAATATCTGTTTTGATTGGAATGTAAAGATTTACGGCAACACAAAGGTCTGTTTAATGCATGAACAATGAAAGTGAATAATAAAAAACACTGCAAAATTATCATACATGACACCAAACCCAAGTAGCTATACCCAAGTAGCTATAGCCAAGCTATTACAAAATGATACGTTAAGCTTTCTTTTATGTAGGTGTGTTGTGGATTCTGTTCACCACATAGATGAGAGAAACTCGACACACCGTGATTTATCTCCCCCTCTTACTTGTTTTACCAACATTGTAGTGGTCGGCAAGACAAGACTGGAAGGGTTACTAATACAATTGAAAATTAACATTTAAATATTTATATACAGCTACTTTTCAATTTATTACGTAGCTTCGGATTAACAAAATTGTGAATTTCCAACAACAAAAACAAATGTTTACACACAGCAATTATCACTTCAAAATAAACACAAACTGCTGACGTATTTTTGCTGGTGTATTAAACATTCATTCATTAAACTGATTACAGGAATATCTCAACACTTAATTTGGTTTTACAAAACATGTTTTTATTATTATTATTAGAGTTTATAAAAATTACTTCGGTCAATGAATTTGTCTACATTTTTGATATAACACTAGTGTTCTTGAGCATATCAAAACTGTATAACCAATGAAATTGGGTAGGCTGATCTTGTACAACCATAGAAATTACAAAATTTTAATGACCGACATTGCTATCGAGTAGAATCTTGTAAATGGATGTAGTTTATGAAAATAACGCACATTTTAAAAAGTTATTGATTTATCATCTGCTTAATAAAAACAAAGAAAATGCTAGGAAGATAACAATTCTCACCGTGAAAGCTAGATCATGACCTCTCCAAAACCACACTCCGCTGATGGAAACTTTGAAATCCTCTCCAAATAGACACATACATCCAAAGGCATTTTTACGAAGCTTGTCCAACCGCTGCATCAGTCCTGAAGGGAGAAACATATATAATTAATAAAACCATATTCAGTAAGACAACATCAGACTGGTTCCCGATACTTTACTCAGTTTAACGTGAAGCATAAAATTTAGTCTAGTTTTCTTCTGCACCGTCAAATATAAACCTCAAATATTCTGTCAAGCTAGTTAGATTGTGTATAATGATTAAATTGCTAGTTGTGTATAATAAATTAAAAAATTATCTTATAAAAGCTAAAAAAAAAATAGCAGTCCATATAAAATACAGTCTTCTTTTTGAAAATTACTGTATTTAAAAAGATAAAATCTGTTAAAAAAAACAAAAACCACCTAACAACAAAACCCCCCAGAAAAAAAGGAAAAGTTTTTATTTGATGGTTAAAGACCACACAGATATTGAGAGAGGAAACCCGCTGTCGCCACTTCATGGGCTACTCTTTTCGTTTAAAAGCAAGGGATCTTTTATATGCACCATCCCACAGCCTTTGATATACCAGTCGTGGTGCACTGGCTAGAGTGAGAAATAGCCCAATGGGCACACCGACTGGGATCGATCCCAGACCGACCGCGCATCAAGCGAACGCTTTACCACTGGGCTACGTCCTGTCAAACATTTTATAATTCTGACAAAGAGGATACACTTTTCAGACCAAAAATATAGCTTTTTGGGACTGAACTACTTTTATACTAGTTATGATCAGCAAAGGAATGTTGCATTGTTCAAAGTTATTCTATTTCCATTTGAAATTTTTTATTTTAAAAAAGTTTTTAAGACAATTTTTGTTAAAAAAAAGAAAGAAATGAATTGTTATTTAAGAACTATTTTGTTTTGATGTATATTGTTGGCAACAAAGTACCAACAGTAAAATTGTGAAGTAAAACTGTCCATTTTGTTGTATTTTTTTTGTGTTACATATTATGTAATATTGCAGGATAAATAAAATAACTAGTTACTGTTAAAGCCGCACACCCTAGTTCCATCCAGCGAAAATAAATTATAATTTGGTTAATCTACAAACCTGTAACACACTTAGATCACGTTTTTATCAAATGGAGTGAAAAAGCAGGTTTTATATTGATAAATACCATGGGAATCCCCATGTCCCAATTGCTTGAAATAATTTTGAAAGTTAGTATTCTGATGTCAACCGGTAGATGTCGCTCGAAGCACAACAATGCCTACGTCACGACAAATTTCACAAGAGTGCGCACAGACTTGGGGTGCGTTCCTTTCACCTCTCCTGGACATGCTCCAACTGTTCTGTCCTGGTTGTATCCCCTCTCCAGATATCGTAAGAATTATTGGTTTTAAGGGTTTGTAACGTTTTGTATTGAGACACTTACTTGTCTGAACTTTATTGTTACTGAAAATGTTCACTAACTGTGAAGAAAAATCTCACAAATGAACAAGCAAACGACAACAAATCGTATGTTTATTGCGCGAACCGTGCACGAGAAAACAAACCGAACCAAAATGAAAACGGTCACGTGGTATACCAACGTCTGACGTTTACAGAGGAAGATTCCCTCTAAAAATAGATTGGACCTCGCTTGCAAAAAATGCATTTCGTGGTTTTACAAACATCAGGATTACCAAAAAGCACTTCAGGTGAATGGAAATGTGTATTCTAAATAATAAAATGCAAGTAAATTGCAATTTTATTTGTGAAAAAATGGATTTAATAGCGAAAAACTACGCCGTAATGGTTAACAACTAGCCATAACTAGGGCATGTCCCTTTAAGATATTGGCTTTATCCTGCTCGGGTCGAACAGTGAATGCAGCTTGGCAGTCTCACAACATTCGCCATTCTAACCTTCACAGGATAAAGCCGATATTCAAAGACAGTAACGCTCTCTGTACATTATCCCAGACAGGACAGAACACAGCACCGCCTATGTAATATCAGTCATGGAGCAATGGCGTGGTTTGATACTATGATCAAAGCACCTCTGGTGGCACTCTACTTGCTGACCTAAAATATCACCCGGCAAACATTATTGAATTATTTACCCGATACTAGATTACAGCACATAAACTGTCTCTTTTTGGAAACATCTTCGGCGTATTCACAGTACCAAATGGACCAATTTTCCTTGTCAAATTTCTCCCAGAAGTAAGGCAAAGCAACGGTGACGGTGTCTTTATTAGAATAGGTTCTTTTGAATTCATCCAAATTAAATGTCCTGAAAAGTAACATACATTGAATATATATATAAAAAAAAAAACTAAAACAGTTATACATGGTTAAAATATATACCCCAAAAGGAGAATCCCCCCCCCCCCCCCCCCCCCCCCCATATATGGATTGCTCAAGACGTCTTTAAGGGTAATATAGAAAATACTTTTTTTGGGGGGGGGTGGGGGTCATCATTCATCAACAAGCTGATTTGCACAATTATACTGACATCTTTGTCAAATTTTAACCATTTACAATTGATTCGAGACAGGAACAGGAACTTTTTTTCCATGAGTATATATGTTCACACAGACGTTAACAATTCTATATATTTGTAAGATACTAAAGGTTTTTTTAAAAAGTGTAAACTTTATCATCATCTAAATCATGGTAATGATACAAATACTTATTTAGAAACAATTAACAACGAAACCCATATAATTTTTTAACAGTGGAGATGACATGAAAGAAAACATTTTTCAACAAAAAGAGGGGCAGGCCCAGCCATCCATAAAGTATATATACACATACAATTTTGTATTTTCCAACTCCCTCCATGTACTGACAAACATCATTCTTTCACACTAAAAGGTACTCTTCATACATAATGCCTGAACCCACCCAAACCTCACGGTGTACATACATATATGAATGCCCCTAGAATGGATTTACCCTTTTGGATAAGCAGCAAACGGATCTTTAGATTCCTTTTCTTTAGGCATATCGTCTTCTGCTTCTTCTTCATCCTACAAAATAAATGCTAGCCATGTTCAAATATTAAATGCACTGAGTAAAGTAGAGCAAGAATTTTAGAATGTATTAAGCATAACAGTGGTTTCAGTTACATAAAGTACAGTGAAGTATTTGTGTATTAACACTTGGAAAGTATTTTCTTATGTATGCACAAACATTCTGCTTGTTTGTCTTTACTGTCATAAGATATATTTGAGTATCTCCTCCATCATAATCTTTAACAGTACAAGTGCATGTTTTAGTTTCAATTAAATTTGATAATTTAATTTGAAGGCTATAGTGACCAAAATAAAATGCTCACTTTCGGTTTTGCTTCTTTTTTCGCCTGCTTAGGTTTGGCCTCTTTTTTACTGTCTTTCTTGGCCGTTTCTTTCTTCTGTCCATGCAACTCAGCATATTTTTTGGCTAAAAATACATTTTAGATTCCATTACAATATCAATGAAAGTCAATTAGACTATTAAAGCTTGCCACATCAAAAAAATTATTAGGCACAATTATAGGGTAATGGAATTAACATTAAATTTTTTTTTAGTTATTAACTGAACATAAAAAAAAAACAAGTTACAAAAACAATATTCCTGTTTTCAGTTTGTTACAGGCTACGATTCATAAATTTTTTTTAATCTGCTAAATAATTTTATATAATAACTGGTAATTTTTTAAAAATAAGTTTTTTTTGAACTTTAATAGATAATTTGTCTAAATGTTTTTCCCTCACCCCTCGTGTTTCCTAAAAGTGTACATTAAACTTTTTGATTTTGTATGGAATGTTTGTTTTTGTTTTTTGGTATGTGCTGACATTAAGCCTTCTCCAAGCAAAGAGTTTGTACAAAAGTGAAAATATTTAGATTTCATATTCTTCCATTTTTATTTATTTATTTTAAAAAGGAAGGGTGGGGGTTTCTGATGGATCAAACTTACAATCAAACTGGGCCATCTTGGTACACATCTGAAAGTTTCCTACAACAGCTTTAAACTGCTTCTGATTGACCAGTGTGGTAAACCACCGGTTCACATTCTGGAATGGCTTGCGAAATTCAGCATCCAGTACCTGCAGGTGCAATTAAAAAAATTATTAAATTTATTGAACAGTTATTAAAAATAAGTTATTAAATTTTTAAGTCTTCAAATGCTGATGATAAGGAATGCTTTAGCAAAATGAATAAATAAACTAGCCTGCTTGGGATATTGTTGGTGGTGGTGTTTTCATAACATTAATCCAAAATAAACCTCAATACTTCCAGTAAATGAATCGTCCAATTTACATTTTCTTAGGTTCCAAAACCAAACTAAGAAGAAGTAGTAGTTTGTTTTGTTTAACGACATCACTACGGCACACTCAGTAGTTAATTATCAGCTATTGGTTATCAAACATTCGGTAATTCTGACTTGTAATCAACATGCCACATTTTTCCTAATGCAGCAAGGAAAGCATGTACCACAGCCTTTCACCAGTTGTGATTTTTAAGTTGCAAAGTTAGATTTAAAATGGCTGTATGCAAGGATGGCAAAAACATTTAAAAATTGCTGTAGTTAATAAATTCTTAAATTTGAGCTGCTAACCCTGGTTAAATACTCTACAAATAATACCAGTGTAATTATGTGACATATATACTGATAAATAAGTGTATGTGTGCTAGTACATCTGTTTCTAATTAGTGATATAATCATATACTTGCATGCTGATACAGCAGCATCAGACAGCACGACACACTGATGTCAGCCTGGGTAATACGCTCTCCAACCAGATACGTTCTTGTCAGCAAATAGTCATTCAGCAGAGTCAGGACTTTCTTGATCTGCTCCTTTGCCTTTTCAGCTTCCTGCAATTCAACAAAGGACAACGTCAAAATATTTAAAACAATAAAAAGCAAACATGTTATTTCCTTTTAATTATCTAAAACTATCAATGTAACTTTCACTCAAGTACATTAACATTCAAACTGTTGGATGCCAAATAAAGTTAAATCGAGATAATTTATTAATAAATTTCCACAAAGTCTAAAAAAAAGTCTATACATTGAACTTTATATTGATGTTGCAGGGATTCTAGATTATGGTAGCCCCACTCCCATGGCTAGTGATATTTAATGTTGGGCTAGTAAATAACTACTATTGCCATGCTCAACGGCTGATGAAAAACATTCGTCAAATGTTACAGTTACGCCTATTTTGTAAATATGAATATCCTGTACCTACCCCAATGTTAGTGTTTTTAAGCTCTAGCTCTTTCTTAGGTGACATATCTGATTAATACTATTATTTAGTAAAATTGTATTAACTAAAAGTAGGGCAAGTGAATTTTTAATTGTGGCTAGTAAATTAAAAAAATCACTGATCCCATGGCTAAAAATTCTATAAGTCCTGTGCTGTAAAACTTTGTTTAGCCAAGATACCATGAAATCAAATTTACAGTACTGATTTGGCTTACACATCCAACTCATTTTTAACACTGGGAAATAGATCAAGTGTTTTTGTTGTCTAAATTTTTTTTAGAAGGGAAGCACCAACCTTTTCTTTCAAATAAAATAGCCTACTGACACTACTAGCTAATAAATCCAGCTTCATTAATCATGAGAGCAGGCATCAAAGTAAAATAGTCGAGTATAAATCAGTGGAAGTGGATGGTGCCCCTTGCTATAATGGAGTTGCCAAAAACCTGTAGTAGCATTTGGGTGTGCTTAGAAATTGAATTATTAGTTGTCAACTCGCTCGAGTTCAGGTGCACTTCTAATAATAATAATGCCCCCCCCTAAATTTTTACACCGATTGATTTTTTTTATGGCACATTTAAAGGGTATGATTAATTTTTATCATCAAAACGAAGTTCAGAGAAACTACTCATTGCCATTTTTCTTCTAAATTCAAAGTTAATGCTTGCCCGAGAACGTTTTTCTTCAGAGTTTACTTCAGAGTTTACAAGTCGAAAATACAAGCTTCTGAGTTTTTCTGAAGCCACTTTCAAGTGGTTGTAGAAGTTTTCGAAATGGTAATTATAAGCATACTTGAACACAGTATTAAATTCAGTAGAATCACTGTACTACATAGCATTGACCTTTAGATATGAATTATCTAACGATCTCCACATGTACATTAATCATCTTTCTCCATCCGTTACACGATTGCCATTTTCAGACAAGCATGCCTTTTAATGGAGAATTCAGATGTGTACTGTTTGGCACATACATGCTGATTAATGCCAACGTGACCGTCTAAAAAATGTGTACCCGCACACACCAGCAGATGTGACTAATCGGGGCAGGAATGTGTCAAGACTAAGTCTGCAAATTGAAATTAACCTCAATTTGTTACAACTTTACTTTTAGATTCACCTTTCACCCAACTCTCAAACACGACTAAAACGCACATCATTTCTGATCATGGGACAATATATATTTCGGGCAAGTGATTTCTGTCAACCAGTGGAGCTTTGAAGCCTAAAATGGTAGTTTTTAATTATTTTCAGTCACAAGTAGGTTTTAAATCCCCCCCAATAAATCAATTTAATAACTAATTTTTAGTGTTGTACCCATGGCTATGGTTGTTCCAATGCAATGCAGTGGAGTTAATAATTTTCTGCGGCACTTGCTTTGCCATGTTTTTTTTGCTGTGGACATTTTCTCAACAGCAGGGGTTGGTTCATTCAGGATGATATAGATGTTATTTGATATGAAGTCCATAATATGATGCATCAGTTTATGACAGATATACCGTAATATACTATTCATAAACGGGGCAAAAAGATGACATTACTGCAAACAAGTCCAAGACACGAGTTGAGGTGTCTGTATTTATAAGTGGCTTTCAATGTTACTATGACACATACAAAACATGTTCCTTCATGAATGTACTATAATATGTATTCCAATTCCGATTTCGCAGTTTATGTCCGTATTTATATGCAATGTTGTTTAAGTAGAGTGTAAAACCAATTCTACTATAAAAATTTCTTAATAAATATTTACATCTTATAGTGTTTGATTCAGCTGAATTTAAACAAAGAGTAAATTACAGTCAAACCTCATTATACCGCCCAATTTGGGACCCAATAACGAGTTTGGCATTATTACGAGTTTTAATATTTCCACTCAGTAAGTGCACCAAAGCTCAGTACTGGCCTCAAAGTAGTAGTGTTACAGAATAAAAAAATATGCTCTATTACAGCCCTCTTTATTTGGATTGATATGCTTGCAAGTACTGATGAACAAATGCCCAAAGAGGCTCACATAGGGTACATTATAAAACAAAATGGGAGAGGTTATTTGTTTGGAATTATGTAAAAATTTGAAAAAGATTTCTCATTTTTATTTGTAAGAGCTAATTAGGGTTTCTGCCAGAGGGTAAAACTAGTATGTCACCATACCCATATCATTTAGCAGATTTTTTTTAAAGTTAACCTTTTGACAAAATTAATTACTCTTATCTTTAAACTTAATGTTACATACTATTTTAAAGGATTAAATAAACAAAAAGGTAGCAATCTTGATTTTCCATTATGGAATCACTGAACGACCATCACTAAGACAAAACTGGCATGTACCTCACTTCACACATTCAGCAAATGAGTGATTCGCAGACTACACCCAAGTTCACATGTGTGTGTATGTGCAAATATACACACATACAGTCAACTCTTTATTACTAACTTGTAGATGGTACATGAGATCGTCCGATGGCAGTATTATTGGGTTGTTTTACTATGCTTTAGTATAGGCATGTGTCACCCAATGTGTTGGGTAAAACAGGGTAAATTTATGTACATTTAAATACAGACAATCTGTGCTAAAAAAAAATGTAGGTGATAAGCAGGGATGGCAGTGTACTGGAGGGCGGTATGACAAGGTTTAACTGTACATGCAATTATATCTGTCTTAAGTTTTAAAAAATACATTTAATTATGTTACAATAAAGTGTGTTTGGGGCGACATGCTCCAACAGCTTAAATCCTACCAGAGTTAAACCAAATGTTCTAAAATAAAAGAAAAAAGGTTGAAGATGAGAGGAAATGACTTCCAGTACCAGTAATTTCTTTCAACTACTCTACCATGAAAACAAGCATTCATACAAAGACGCTGTACAATATTCCTTCTTACAGCTGATAAAAATTAAAAATGATACGACTTTATGTAGTCATTAGTCCAATGGCAATGTCTTTCAATAAAGCAGGTACAATGTATGATACAGGTATATGTGTATTGGCCATTAGCAAATATAAATCTGTAATGGCCGCAATATATCAAATTAATTTATCTCCACCTCTTACACGATAGCCATTTTTAGACAAGCATGCCTTATAATGGAGAAACTTGGAATTTTTGTGGTTTTATTTTTAACAAATGCAGAATGATAGATTTTTTTTTAAAAGGTGAAATTTCATCACTTGATCTGGATGCATCTAGCTCAGTTGGTTGGGCCCCTGCTTTGGTCATAAAATCGAACCTCTTCGATGAACAAAATTGTTTGGCTTTTTTTGTTACTGTAATAAATTAATGTATGTATCCTTGTTTGTGTTTTATTACTGTGTAGCTGAATGATAGGTTAAATTTTGTTTTGTCTAACACCACCACTAAAACACTGATTAACCATCAGCTATTGCATATTAAACATTTGGCAAGTCTAACATTACTACTTCCTTCACAAATGGATTTTATGAACATATTGCAAGGCATGACAGAAATTCTGAAATTTTAATACATGATGTGCTATACCTGTTTGTTGTACTGAATGATCCCAAGACAGGGGAAAACCCAAGTACAAGCCGATGGAACAATTTCGTTGTCTCCAAAACTGATCCACTGCTGTATTTTGGCAGCATCCTTTGGACTCTTTCCAGCCAGTTGTGAATTACCAACTATAAAAAAAGAAAAGAAACAAAAACATCAAAACAAGTTTTAATAAAATTAGGTTGATACATAGCCACAACTATGTTAATGGTGTCTTCAATTTACATAGATAATCATTTCTCAAGAAAGTCCTGCATTAGCTCATTTACTCTGCTATTTGAGAGCTAGACAAATATTTGTACAGTTATAATAACTCTCTGCCATCAGACAACTTTTGACGAAACCAGTAGGCAGATTTCCTGCTGTAATATAATATTAAATATGATTACATTGAACATTTTCTAGTTCACCGTTAACACTTCACATATTGATCACTAATACACACTACAGGAAGAAACCCAACAGCACCATTTCAACAATATTGGGATTTCTCCTGTAGCGAGATTTAACATGTGAAAATACAGGGCTAGAAATGAAAAAAAATAAGGCAACTTCGTTTTTTTTTTTTATACACGAAGCTATTCGGAATTATTCGGCAATCCCTATATTTATTTATTAACAGTACCGGAACATTATACAACTGCGTTTATTACTGATTCTTGATCAAATTTGAAAATTCGTACAAATATTTGTGTTTTGTATTAAGCAAGTTATCAACTTTTTTAACTCGATAAGATCTGTTGGTATAATATAAATTAGCCTACGGAATTCGGCGAGAAGTTGTGATTGAAATAATCACTGGCTGACTTCGAGTCAACTACGCGAGTAACGCACCTGCACGTTCGCAATCATCTGATCAAGTGCCCATATCTGAGGTCGAAAATGTTCAAGGCAGTTACGGTACTTTGTATTGATCACAGATCTTGCGAAGTTCAATTTGTCAGCGACGACAACAACTGTTATGCGCGTGGATACCCCAAAGTCGGTCTCGACCACCTTCCCTAATACCGTTCACGGATATAACCGAGATATTGCAGGCAATTTTCGCAAATATATTTCACAGAAATGACCGAAAGGGCGCCATTGTTGTAAGTAGGATTATGGGATACAAAATAGATGCGCCCATAAGATAAGTTATCGTTTTCATGTGGCGAACAGATTACGAAATGCATATGCAAAATTCAACAACTTGAGTCTGAATCTGGTAGACAACAGGATACTAGTATACGCAATACACAGTACTTGAAAAATATTAGCATGCACTGCGTGCACCCAGTTTTAAAAGTTACATGCACACGCAAAAATCAGCATGCACCGGTGCATGTACTAACACTGCATTTCGAGCCCTGAAATATTTGCCATCAGCAAACTGGAAAATGAAGATTGTAATGGTACTTAAAATGCCCAACATAGGATTATTGTTATATAATAGAGCAGGAATCTTTGTCTACTGCAGTGTTTCTGCCAGAAAGAAAATTTTGGGTATGGTGCTATGGAATGGAATGCAACCAGTCAATGGGGTGTGGGGGCCTCCAGCAGAAAGAAAAGCATACATTAATGATAAGAGTAATTCATTTTGTTAAAAGGTTAAACTTTTTTTTTTAAATGCTAAAACAAATCTGAGTATGGCAGAAACTCCAACTTGTTGACATGCAAAAATATCTGTTTTCATTACAGTTATCTCCGATGGCATAGTGATTACAACCAAATAAATCTATCTAGCTTTTAAATGCTAGAATACTGGAAAAAAAAATGTGTCAACCCCATTTTGTCATCTTGTAAAAACGGTTTTATGCATTGACCTATCACAAATTTCTGATTGTATGTCAGTTTCTATAAAACGTAAGACAAAATCTTGAAATTCTAGTTAAAAATATAAATATATTAAATTAATCTGCTGCTTGCTTCCAGGGGAGATTGGGATTTTTAATGCTAAGTCTGGCCCCTTTCAGGCAGTTTTTTTTTCATTTTTAAAATGCAAAATCAGCGTAAATTGAGTTGTTTTGAAGATATACCAATGTGTTCACTGTTGTAATCTACTCTTTAGAGCTTTGTAAACTACTGATTTACATTTTTTAAATTTTGCAAATGAAAACTGCAAATGTTTGCAGTGTCTTTAAATCTACAAAGGTGAAAGAAATAAAAAGTACAAGTGCAATGTTATTTGTTAATATGGCAAGACAAAATGAAACAGCCTAACCCAGGGCTTCTAGATTATGGTAGCCCCATTCCCAAGGCTAGTGATATTCAATTTTGGGCTAGTAAATAACTACTATTACCATGCCTGAAGGCTAGTGAAAAAAGAAAGAAAGAAAAAAAGTCAAATGTTGTAGTTAACCTTCTGACTACTGCAGGCGAGATATCTTGCCCGACGTCACGTCAGTCGATATACTGTACACTGTATACAGTGCATTCCCCAATTCATATTTCCCTGCCATTTTGCACACGACACTCACCGGAAACAAAGAAAAAAATTTTTTTTTTTTCAAAATGGTGGTTTTTGTTTTGATTTTTTCAATTGAAAATACCTTGAAATTTTGAGTTCAAAACGTGGTTTTCGGCAAGTATTTTCGCTTGACAACAATGGCGGCACGTCGCTGTAATTTTCAGGGATCGATAGCTGATTGTAACAGCTAATTTGATAATAAATTTGATCGTTTTACCAACAAATAAAATTACCAAATATTGCAATATGAATCGTAGTTCCGGGTTTTAAAAAAAATCTGGTCAGAAAACCACTGTTATTGGGAATAATGGACATAAATACTGGACAGCTGGCCACAAATGCCCGTAAGTAAAGGCAACTTTTTCGATTTTTTGCCTAATTTTAATTACCATTAGCCGATTTAAAATAATAAAAATTACAAAAAGAGACACGAAAATAATACTTACCGATTCATATATGAATTTTATTTCATGTATTTATGAAACATTTAAGTGAATATATGTGAGTAAAAATTATAAACTTGTACCCACTCAATGTGGTTTTTGTTAAAAATTAATCCAGTTGTCTAAAGGTTAAGTCTATCTTGTAAATATGAACAACTTGACCGCAACACAACCCCCAATGTTAGCGTGTTTAAGTTCTATCTCCCTCTCTTTATGTAACATATCTGAATATTAAGTATAATTTAGTCAAACTGTATTAACTTAAAGAGTAAAAGAGGGCTAGTGGAATTTTTAATCGTGGCTAGTAAATTTTTAAAATCACTGATCCCATGGCCAGTGGATTTAAAAATGTTTTTAGTTCTAAGCCCTGCTAACCAAAATAGGTCAGTCATTGATAGCTTGACCCGTTCTTAAAGGAGCTGTATCAGGTTTTATATTGGATTTTCAAAAAAGTATTATTTTGGGGTAAATTAAGGTACAATGTATGATACAGGTATATGTGTATTGGCCACTAGCAAATATAAATCTGTAATGGCCGCAATATATCAGATTAATATATCTCCACCTCTTACATGATAGCCATTTTTAGACAAGCATGCCTTATAATGGAGAAACTGTGTGAATTTTTGTGGTTGGCTAGCAGCAATTTTTTTTTTAACAAAAGCAGAATGATAGATTTTTTTTTTTTAAAGGGTGGAATTTCATACCCATCGTACAATACTTGATCTGGTTGCAAGCAGCAATTTGTTTTTAGCAAATGCAGAATGTTTGCTTTGAAAATGGTGAAAGTCTCCCAAAAGCGTTTTATCTACCATGTCATGCCAAATTTCGGTGAAAAACACTATCAGTGATTTTTTCAACTATTCTTTGGGCAGTTCCATAAGCCAGGGGTTCAGAAATTACTCGCCTGCACGCCAAATTGTGATGGATAAGTAAAAAAAAATAAAAAAAAGCAACTACCAATCCATGACTTTCTGACTAATTAAATTTCATTGAATCTGCGACTCCACGTTGAAATTTCAAACCATTCAAATAAACTGTTAAAAAGATGACAAAATACACAATACATGTACCGCATTGATAACTTTGGACTTTCGAACATTCTGAAAACAGAGCCAGTCAATGGTCAATACTTCCTAGGAATGGCTCATTTACAATGAAAGTATGTTGCTGGTGTATTTTGAACCAGATGGTTTTGTTAAATACTTGTGGGGTGTCACTTGAATTTTGTAAATTTATCTATATGAAAGAAATGTGAAAAATTTTTGTCCGACTAGAATATTTCAAAAAGTATGTTTAAAATAGTCAATCAAGGTTTAGGGCTTGATTTTGTTTGCCATGTGATATTGATCACTTACCAAGTGTCATTAATAATGATTTTTTAATTAAATACATAAATATCATTTGAAATGAAGACTGTATATTATAAAATTGTTAAATAATGATATATTGTTCTGTAGACTGGCGGGCTAGTAAATTTTAGTTGGTTCTAGCCTGGTGGGCTAGTGAAATATATTCCATTTCTGCACTTCCTGTAAGCATGAGTATGTTATGGTGAAAGAAAAATTAAATATGCATTTTAAAACGTACTGCATCAAACTACTTCAACACTGAACTAGTGAAGGAACACATCAATGATCAAGTGAATACCGTTCAATGTTCAATTAGGACTACTTCAACAGAAATATTTCATTTTGTGTCGAACAAAGCTAATGTGCAAAGTTTGTGATTGTCAGAGCTTGACAAATTTGTACCTTGAAAACAAGCATACTTACCATACTGAGCTATGGCATTACTCTCACTAAGACAAAAACCATCCCCAGATTCAAAGGCTGGAACCTAAAAAAAAAAAATTTAGCCTATTTAAAATTAAGAATATTTTTATTACTATTAGCAAGGCTCGAACTTAAAATTTATTGCCCACAGCAATATTTTATTTAAATTTAAAAAAAAGAGACGACTTTTGCAGCATGGGCAAGATCAAGCAAAATGCCACATTTGAGAAAATAAATTATTTGTGAATTCAGAAACTTGTGTGGTATGATCAGACAGCTACTTATGTTTTAGTTTCCAAAACTTGTTTACAATTCTTAGATACACCTAGCCATTCACAAGTTACAACCATTTTGTCAAAAATGTATACCTTTTTGTAAAGACAGTATTAAACAGTAAAAAAATATCTAGAAGACTAATATAACAACTTTAAACTTGTAAAACATACTTTACTTTACTTCACATAATTAGCTCAATGTTTTTACTTTTAAATATTATAAGTAATTAGTATTCATCAATTAAAATATACTTGTCACTCCGTTACTTGTCCCTCCTTTTACGAAAAACATGATTATTATTCTTTTTTTTGTATGTCAAAGCAAATTATAAAGTTTTTTTAAATCCATATCTGACCCACCCTGGCAAATTCAGTACATGTTGCAAAAAATTAAAAGACGTATGCATATTCATAACCTGTAGCCTCATCCGGAGGGACGTAATAAGATTGGTTTTTACTACGTGTGGATCTCCTTAAATACCCTTAATATAGCTGGTATTCAAAACTTGTGGCACCATATTTCAATCATTTCTCAACAGAAATAGTGCAACAAATGGACACATAAACCAAAAATATATAAGTTAACCTACTGTACTCACAAACTCCCGACTGAAGTACTTGCATAATTATTAACTAAATATCCATGCCATTTTAAATTTGCAACAGAGGGAAGTAACTTGCTGTGCACGTTAAGAAAAGTATTGCCTTAATGTGCCCCTTGCACTACCATCGGTGCTATCATCAAGTTTGAGGCCTGTATAGCTAATGATAGCCCACACGGCAAGACTTCCGAACGTTCCAGTATTGTTCATTCAGGCTTAAGTTTAGGGTTAAAATTATTGATGGCATGCTCAGAAGTCTTTCCAAACATTTCTCTGTATATTATTAATGTATCACAAATGTCCCTAATTCTGTTACATTTGTTTTCACGTTCACTGTTGGTTCATTTGTAAGGTTTTTCTTCACAATGCACAAGGAATTAATACACAATTTGCCCATTTGGGATACTGAATTGACATAATTAATTAAACTACTAAGTGTTAAGCTATATTACTAACCTAAACTGTCAAACAGTAACCAAAGATAAACAAATATAAAACAATTAAAAATGTGTTTGGTCTTAGGGGCCATTCACAATTATCAACATTATCATAAGTGTACAAAGAGTACACTTTTTCATGACCCCCCCCCCCCCCCCCCCCCATAAGTGTACAAAATAAAATGTTGATTTTTTTTGTCCATCTTTTATTGGCAGTTATATTAGAATGTCACTAGCCACTGGAGTGGGCCTATCATAATCTAGAAGCCATGTTCAAGTGATTTTCTTGGGTCTTCCTTTCTTTTGCTTGTGATTGTCCTGGTTTTGATGTTTCAGGAGCTGGTATCTTGTGGGATACTTCTCATTACAAATCGGGCACTTGTGGATCTTTTCATGAGCTTCGGTTGCCTTCTCTGTCCTGTCTATCATGTTCAATGCTAGTTCATCAAGATAAACGTCTCCGGCACGATATTTATTATTGTGATGTTTATTGCTGTGCCGTAACGTTTATCCATTGGATCGAATTTTCCATTTGCAATCACGATTTAATAAAATCAGGCATATGTGCTTTATTTAAGAGCCTCAACACGTACAACAACATATTTTAATAAATTTTAGACAAAAATATTAAGTACAATACCTTTGGTAACCTTTCCAGGATTAGATGTTTGAAGATGACACATTTAAACATTTGAAAACTATTTTTATCCTGGCACATCGAAAATGCGGAATGAAAATTTTGCGGAACGAGAATTATTCGTATCAAGCATTTTACGTAAAAAGAAATATTGCGGAACTGAATGGAATTGATTATTAAATGTATTTATTTTGTTATTTTTGTTTCTACATATGTGCTTTGTGTGGGTTGCATTATATGCATTGTTAATAATATTATCACATTAAAGTTTTGGGGTGTATTATTCTTTTTTATTATTATTAAAAAAATAATGATTGTTAGTACAGGTCATTACTTATTTTAAGGCCTTCATTTATTTACTTTTTCCAAATTATTATTTCCTTTAGTAATTGTTTTTAAATATTATTATTACAGGCCATTGCTTACATGTGTTTCAAAGGTTTTTTTCTTCTTTTTTTCTCTTCTTTTTTGTTTTAATTTTATTTATTTTTTTTAGCTATAATTACTGGTCATTAGTTATTTTAGGAGTTTTATTCAGTTAAATTTAATTGTTATTATTAATTTATTATCAATTAATTGATTTTTAAACAATATTATTCATTAATTAAGTTTATTTATTTATTATTATAAAACGTGATATTCCATTAAATATCGTGGAATAAACTCGTGAACCCGAGACGAATAATAATAAAAATAATCCGATTCCACCAACAGTTTTCAATCACATTTTAACTATGCTCACAATGGCCGGCGGGAATATTCGAGATTTTGTTCGTAACTGAAAATTGGATTAATGCAGGATTACTATTTGGACAAACTGTCTATTTATGCGTAAAACGTGACTCGGGAAGTTTTCTTTATACAGTAAGTGTTTATATTTATTGCTACATCTCATATTTCGCCACGAAATAATTAATTCCATGGTTGTATCGATTCCGCCTGAAATCTGGGCAGAAACTGCACGCTTGTTTTTGCTATTAACATTGTAAACATCGGGTCCAAATAAATGTCAAAATGTTAAAAAACGGACCGTAGATGTTTACCGTGGTGAACTAGTTCAATGCCCGAACTCCGCCATGAATTATTTTGATGCGTCTATCTAACAACAATTAGGGGGAAAATAGATTTCTCGGAAAGTTATAAATCGACATTTATTTGTATTTCTAAAAAGCGTACAGCGGCTGTTAACCCCCTCCCCCCCCAGCGTACGGTTTGTATGCTTATGTTAATGTTGACAATTGTGAATGACCCCTTACTACTCTTACTATTAGGGTGGGGTGAATAAGATAAGTCTTGCCCAGGTCCAATAATAAATATATAACGGAAAATGTGTCAAATTGATACCTTTCCCAATGGAAATTTGGAAATAAAATTTGTGTTCTTGTTCGTTTCACCAAACTTGAAGTCAGACGCAACTTTCACATCTACTCCACTGTACTGGGCAGCTACTAGAGCTTTGTATGCCCTAAAATTTCCTGGGTACGTGTAGAGTGTCTGAAAAATATATCACAAAAAAATTATTTAAAAATCAGTATACTAAACAAATAGCATACAAACAAATTATAATCAATGAAGATGCATGTGATATGTCAAGATTTGACACACACTTCGACAATACTCACACCAGCCGCCATGTCACAGCTTAAAAAGGAAGTGACGTACCGGTTTTTTGTGGGATATGCGCACTTGCTAAATTTAATTCTCTAGTTACCCGGATGATTGACTGAAACTTACATGAAGGAATTTTGGTTTATATTTTTCAGAAACAATTAGCAAAATGGTAAGCTGAATGCGTAGAAATGTTTTTGTAGTAATGTATTGTTAAACGGCTACACGATAAAATGCAGTGTGCATTTATATAGGTGATATTTGACTTGCTTGATGTATTAAATAAAGAGTGTAGCAGAAGCTGTCACTAGCAACGTTTAGCATTTTCTTCAGTTTCATATTATTATATTATAGAAGAATTTTAATGTAAATATAATCATGTTGTCATAAATAAAATACAATAATAAAAACTGATTCCATTTTCTTCTTTTTCTGCTTCATGCTGTAGTTGATTATGCATTGGTTTTGAAGTCTGGTTTTGTTGGTAAATGGCCCTGGCCCCTGCTGCTACCAGTACTACAGTAACAGTGCTGGTGGATCAGTCCAAAGAGATTTGAGGACACTGTGTGAAATAAAATATAAAAGTCCATACTACCACACAAGGCTTTAGATCTAATTAATTTGGTCACAACAGGTTTTCTTTTCTGTTCAGTGCAGTGAGGTCTTTTTAGTGGAATAATGTTATTAACAGCAGGTGAACAGTTGTGGATATTCAGAAATGTTATTTTTATCCCATTAAATCTTAACATGAGACTGGCTTTAAGTGGAAATATTTTGAGGTCAGCATGTTTGTACTTAATTTGTGAGATCAGACCCTGCAATTGAACACAGCAATCAGCAATGCTGTGGAGTTTTTAATCTTTCCTCTGCACCTTTTTTTACTGTGGATTTGTGAGATCAACTCCTGCATTTGCCCACAGCAATCAGCTTTTTTTAAATTGTGGATTTGTTTTCCCATGGAATTGTTTTTACCTTGGACATTTTCGTAATTGCAGGGTTGGGAAATTATTTTGACATAGTTCAATATATTGCGGTCAGACTCAACTGATATGTCATATTCACTTCCGTGTATACAACAGGAAGATGTGACAAACTTCAGGGCTTTGAAATTAAGAATTTGTTAATGGTACCTGTGGCAATTTTTAAAGTTTTTTGCCAGAGGCAAAGCAAAATGCTCATCTACACCAGTTTTGAACTTGCCTGTAGCAATTTTAAACTGGTTGCTACATAAGGGAGTGGGATCTAGCTCAGTTGGTAAATTGCTTGTCTGAGGTGCATGTATTGCAGGTTCTCATTGGACCTAATCTTTGATTGTTTTTTTTCTGTCCCACCTAGTGCACCATGACAAAGGCCATATATACTGTTGTGTCTGTATGAAAGTGCATATAAAAGATCCATTGTTGCTAATGCAGAAAAATGTCAGACAGAATTGCCTAAAGTTTGACATCCAATAGTTGATGATTTATAAAGAATCTGTAATATGCTCATTAAACCAAACAAACTCTTAACTTCAACACACGGTAAAGAAACAAAAATTACCCCTGCAACTGATGGCACTAATTTTTTATCCAGTGCAGAAAAACTGCTATCAGTAAGGTCCATGATCCACTGCATTTCATATCACTATTCAATGAGAACCGTAGACCCAGTGGTTTTCCGTTTCAAAAAAAACTATTTTCCGTTTCATATTTTTGTCAATTCCGTTTCAGAATACAATATGTAGGCCTAATTAACAGTTTAAATAACACAAGTTGTGACAAATTAACATAACAGGCAGACAACGGTGTTTACTTTATAATTTTTCATAATTCTTGACAATATAAATTTTTTAAGTTTTAAAAGATGAAAAAAATAAAAAGTACCTTTTGTCAAATGTATCATAATTTTTTTTTACTGTTGGGTCTGTTTTATTTACTTTGTATGAAAACAAGGGTCCGAAAATTGACTGGCATCGACATGCATCGCTATTTGTTGTTAAATCAAAGTAGGCCTTCATATTAGTAAAAAAAAAATCGGAGCAAAGGTTACAATTATAACAACTACATAAAGCATAATTGTCCAGCAATTGAGTGCACGGTTTTATTCAACAGGGCTTAGTGTTAAAACGTAAACATTAATTTTATTTTTATCCTGCTTTGACAGTCTAACATCGTCTGCAATGTGAAGTATGTGCATGACACAGCAGAAATAAAGTAATATTTCAACGTTCAGCCAGCTGTTTTTAGCTAAACGTTTGCAAACATATTTTGACTGGTTCCCGAAGTGGTCATTTGGTTTAATGTGTAGCGTAAAAATCAGTCTTCCAAGACGAGTATTAGTGACAAACCGCTGGCTGAACATACTCCTGAAAAACAAAACCTGTCCCATCTGCGCAGGCGCAACAGACTTAAGCAGTAAACCAGTCCCAAGTTCAACCAGCAAACATTTCGCTAACGTTCGTGAAGTATTTGGTTCCCAATGTGGCCTTTTGGTTTACCGTAAGCGTATAATCCAGTCTAGCGGACGTTTTTCCACTCGGTCTCGCTAAATGTAGCCCCGGTTAATACGACACTACACGTTTGCCAATAGTACTGCACATGGGGCAATCGTCAGTTTTACAGTGTGTGGCAATAGTAAAATGATATTAATTTTTTTAGCTTCCCGGAAAATCGTAATTCCGTTTAACAATGGGAATTTGTGAATTCCGTCTGTTTTCCGCGATGACAGAAAATCACTGGGTCTAGAACCTGGTGAACTAAGCTGTCAGTTGACCAAGCTTGACAGTCAAACATTCGGTATTCGGTTGTATTTTTGTCTACACAATCTCTATTAAAATGTGTTGTTTTGAGATTGTTAGTTTTCACTATGTAGGCCTACAGTAACTATGAAAGATCACAAATATTACTTTAAACCACTGAATGATTTTAAATAAATAACAAGTCCTCGTAGTATGAACATTTCAGGCTAGGATAAAATTATATTTAATTGAATACCAAATTCTGTTTTACATTAATCTTTTTATCAGTAAAAAGTTAGTGTGCATAACTTCATCAGGGAGCTACATTGAATTTTGTCATATTGTTATAATTTGTTAAGTTACAACTTTGTACAAAGTTATTCATCTTAACTTTCGACAGGCTACTGTGTGTTTGGGACATGAGATTCAATCCCCTACATGGTTTCATATTTCCCCCTATCTCAACCCAACTGGTATGACAATGGCTGTGGTATGTCAGGATGTCAGGTCTTTTCCAATCTGGAGCTTGTTGCGGTAAGATGTGTTTGTGCCCATTGCACATGCTTTCACGGCTCGACTTGGGGATCCTTCACTTTTGTTGTTTTTGTCAACAAAGTGAAGTTTTCTACTGGGATGTATGCGGCCATTGGAACTGATTGAACGCTGGAACGCTTCTCGTTTCGACAGTCTGCACCACCAGGTTGGATTATTTTTTAGCGAGATTCCTTACCTCCACATCATTTCTCCGTCTGACTATGTTGACTTGTTTTTTTCGTGACTCGTATGACGGCCATTCTGCAGAACGCCACGGATGTTCGCGTTTAGTCTCTACATGTCCGAGCCTGTCCTAGCAGCACTGGAAGATTGACCGCCCCACTCTAAGAAGAAATAGGAAGTGGGGTCGGCCCCTACTACTCTTTTCTAGACTTTACTTTGTTTTATTGTGATACCATCTCATATCCTCCAGAGTCGGGCCTGTCCGCACCAATATACCAACCCATGACGACTGGACTATACCCTAGTCTGATTCTCTCTCTCATTCAGACGGATCCGGCTTCTCAAGATCTGTATTTCAGCACAGCACTACACCTTCAACGTCTATTGACTGTCCATCATGGGGTTTTCTTGATGGGATGCAACCCATCTCGTCTCTACAAGCTGTGCACCCTAATGGCCTTAACGAGGCCACTCACATGGACATATAGATCGGACTTTAAACTTTTAGACCGTCGTTCAAAAGTTGATGTCGAAATTACTTTTTTTTTTTTTTTTTTTAATATTATTAAATAGTCCGATCCTCTCTTCTTTATTTTTGGACTGTCCTTCTAAAATGCTCCAAATTATATAAATATTCGACCGAGCATTCAATTCTCTTTATTTTTGGCTTGTAACTCTTTTTTTTATAAATTCTATTAACTTTTTTACTAATTGCTATTTTAAAAATTCTGCCCATTTTCAACTCTTCCCCCTCCCTCTCCATCCCAAGTCAGGCCACCGATCTTATCTAAAAAAAAAATTGACCACCCGATCTAATCTAGCGACCAAATTTAATGATTAGAATTTTCTTTATTAATTATATTAGAGATGCGCATCAAAATTTTAAAGGCCCACTATTTAATTTTTGGGTGTAAATTTCAAAATTGTCCGCTTAATTTTTTTCTGTCCTGGGACAATCCCCTGGTTATCCAGACGGCCCCGGGACGGACATGCTCGAAACTCTAGTGGTATATGAGCATGTAAAAATTATTCACACGCACACTCAGGGCTTTAGATTGTACCAAAGCTAAGGTGGTGAATGCTGTCCCCAAAAATAAATATGCCCAAAATTAAACATGTCCAAATAAGTACAAGCCACAGAAATGGTACCGTTTGTCTTAATTAGATTAAAATAATTTGAAATGAATTTCTACAACCCTACAACTACAGCAGTTGTTCATAATATTGTTGTGCTAAATAGACCTTGCTGTACTTAGAACACACAATAAACCTGTTGTTCCCAAATTAGTGAGATCTTAAACCCTGTATGTGCTGTCCTGTCTGATTGTGCTTATAAAATTCCTGTTTTACTAATCAAAATACATAGCAAGTTTTTACTAACAATGTATGAGAAATGTCAAATGTTTGACATCCACAGCCAATGATTAATTAATGAGCTGTTGAAATATAATACATGTATATATAAAATTTGATCTAAGCACCGATACAGGTTTCTATATACTGAGAAGAAAAAAAGTATCATTGAACTGATCAGTTGATGCATATGCTGGCCTGTGTGATTTAAAAAACTAAAATTAAGCTGATGCAAATGTTTTCAGTCTGTATGAAAGTCACTAGTAAGGCAAACAAATTTTTAATTCTAGGAACATGCTGAATAAATAAAATAACACGGAATATGAAATAATGTGAATATAAATGAACTTCATTACTGCTGGATGTGTTCTTATTTGTACCCCTTTTTTAATAGTCACCCGTTTATTTAAAGTAGCAATGTTGTACAAGTATTCAACCAAAAATAAATGTTTAATGAAATAAAATAAATGACTAATTCTGGAAATGGGGGTGGGGGTGTCACATAAAACAAATTCTATTTGACATTGGTTTTCTGTTTTTATTTTATATCATTTCAGTTAAAGTTATAACATCATTAGATGTTTGTTCTACTTAAACTGTTGTTCTAGAAATGTTAGTAATACACACATTTCAGAGTACATGTATATGTCATTATGAATTTGGGCTAGTGTTTATTAAAAAAACATAATAATAATGGTCAAACACTGGCATGTGAGTATGATTTGGTGATTACAGGTCTAGTAATATTGTTAAGAAACTTACAAACTCTATTGCAAAAAGTTGTTATTTAAAATCTATCTTTTTGTTTTTCAGGGAAATGAAAATAGTCTTCCCATGGAGCTCTGCTCAAATTGTAAGCACACATTATATGTTTCATTTATGTCTGATGCAGATTTAAAAAAAAGCTAGTAATTACCTGATTCATATCAGCAGCAGAAATAACTATTTTACTTTTCTGATAATGATTTACTGTACAGAGTACATGAACAAATAGGTTTGATGGAAAAGAACATGTTTAACATGGATAGATTTATTTTGATTGGTTCGCTAATGTCAGCTGCTTAAATGAGTACAGGGAACATTTTGTTGAGTATCGCGTTGCAATTTGCTACGCAAGTTTCAAAGATCACTACACAATTTTAAAACATTAAACAGTATTTGCTAATCAATTTTTAATTGACTAAATATATCGCTTATCAGTATTTTGAAAACAAAATGTTCCCTGGAATGTTAGTACAAATTAGATTTTGAGTTTGTGTTTCTCTTTTCCTTTTGTTTTCTTTTTTTTCAAACTGAAATTTTAGGGCTACCATTTTTTTTGAGGGGTGTAAGTATTTCACTGAAAATGCATAGGTCAAGGTCTGGTATACAAGCATGGTTTTTACATTTATACAAATGTATTGCTTTAATGTTTTACTTCAGTTGACCTGGATGAAATAAAACGGTTGGGCAAGCGTTTTAGAAAGTTAGATCTTGACAACTCTGGTTCACTGAGTGTAGAAGAATTTATGTCACTGCCTGAACTGCAGCAAAATCCACTGGTACAACGAGTGATAGATATTTTTGACACAGATGGAAATGGGGAAGTGGATTTTAAAGGTTGGTGAACTAATTCCATTGAAATTAACGGAGAGCCATACATTTGCATGCAATTGCAGAACATTTATATAGATATTTTATGTTAATATACATGCACTTAAAAGTGAAAGGCAGCATGAATTTGAGAAATTATCAGAAGCAACATTTGATTATGTAATGGATACAAATACAGTCTTCGCCATGAGTAAAATCAAGAACTGAAGATTATTTTCCTGAAGTGATGCTATATGATCAAGCACATATAAAGTTTAATATAATTTATGAAATATTTTACTGCAAGGCAATCAGTTTGTCATTCTCCTGAAACTTTCCAGGGTAGTATGGAGGGAAGCACAAGTGATCACTCACCTTTTCTGGCGAAGACTGGTGGTATAATTGGTTGGTTTTCGTGTTATAAAGCACTATTTACTGTTCTAACTTCTATAGGAAAATGAAGCATGGATAAAAAAAAAAAAATCCTTTTTCAGATAAAAATTCTTTTCTCCACTTAACAGTGCATACGGCTGTAATTTAGTTTTTGACAGAGATGTACTACAACTATTTTAACCAGTCTAATTTTCTTGTGAATTAAAGAAATACAAAATTAATTTACATCCAGATAAATTATGCATATATTGTTTTAATTACTTCTGGTATTTTTCAACTTTTCAATGTGTATATGATGTAGAATAAGCATCTTTCCAACAAAGAATGCTTGTTTTTGATAATACTACTACTATAAAATGATTTGTATTTACTTTCCTTTTAATTTGAAAATACTTTATGTGGCACCTCTAAATGTTCTATCAGACCTCGTGTTTTAACAAACAGCTGAAAATTATGAAATAGATAATTGTTCTTGCAAAGGGTACAGAGAATAAAATTCTGTACCCTAAAGGTAAAATAGTTTGATAAGTTTTAAATAGATTTTAGTAAGAGAACTGCTGTTTAATATTTGGCGAAGTGCAGTGTCCAATTTCAAAACATTTCACAGGGTTCACTTTTGCAGCAAATCAACATGACTGAAAGGTTATTTTGCTGTATGTAAACATTTCAAAAGCACAAATGTTAAATGCTAGCAGATAATATACACTATAGTCCATCCTATAATGATGCTTTTTTGTAAATAATTTCAGTTTGGTTTGATGAGAGAAGAAAATTTTTAAAAAATTGGAAATAAGTACTATTTTTGTGTGCAATTTAGAAAACAGTCGGCTCAGAAATAAATAACTTGTAGTAAATTCCATAGTATGAAAAAAGGTGTTCCCTATGGGAAGGACTATAGGTATATACAGTTTGCCATCGTTGAGAAGATTTACGGATGGGAGAAACTTTTAACCGGTGGCAGAAAAGTGTCGTCGGTGACGCTCCCAACCTACAGCAATTTATATTTCAACAATGGCAGTTACCATTGGTGCTGTCATTAAGTGCAAACCCTATTTCAAATCCAAATATGTACCCTCAAATTATTTACTGGCAGAAACCTTGCCTGTCAAAATTAATTATGCATTGGCATTTATCATTTGCTTCATTTGAAAGTTTTAAATCACATATGACTTGACTGATAGTGCATTTGAAATGTGATGGCCTGTATTAAAAGGTATGTTGCTTTTGACATGTTATCTTTTTATTCACAGAGTGGTATCTGTTTACCATGAATAGTATGCACTATGGATTATCTATTTGCTACAAAAAATAAAAATAAATAATAATATCTATTATGTTGTATATAACTTCAACATGAAAACCAGAAAAATACATTATGTGAAGTTGTCACAAATTTATTAATATGTTATTCTTAGGTTAAATTTTTTTAAATTGAAAATCTTCCATTTTATTTCTTCATAGAGTTTTATTTGTAGATCCAGGTAAGTGTTTTTAAATCTAATTTCATCATGTATTTTCAATATTGTTGGTCACACAAATATTCTTTTCAAGAGCTAAAATTCAGTAAAGTAAGAATGTAATACACAAAATAGCTAACATACATGTTTTATCATATATTTAGGATTGATGTTTGCCACATGATGTAAAAATACAAAATCTTGCAATGTTGTTTTCTATAATCTGTGTTTATTTGTTCCTGATGTTATGGTGAATGTTTTCAGAATTCATAGAAGGAATCTCACAGTTTAGTGTTCGAGGCGACAAAGAGTCAAAGCTGAGGTGTAAGTGTAAGCGTCTGTTTGTCCCTGGCTGAGATATGCCCCTTGGGACTTTATCCCATTGCATGTTTCTGATGGTAGTAGCACTTTTTAATAATAATACTTTAAAAAATTGATTTCAATTTTGAACTGATCAGGAGCCAGACTGCATAAAAGCTTTGTTTCATTATTTAATTTTCAGTGTACATACATAATGCAGAATGCACAAGATTACATTTTATTAATGTATATGATAGTGAAGTTGAACAGATAAACAATTTTATATCATATTTGTACTAAGTCAATTATATTTTTGACTATATGGATTTATTCCAGTATGTTTTGATTTTTAAAAACCCCGACAAATTACTTCATAAAATCATTAATTGAAAACTTTTTTTTGTAAAAATGAATAATAATCCAGCTGATATAGTCACCTTAAAAAAAAAAAATTAGTACATATTTATTTGTGAGTTAAAAAAAATTCAGTGACATGAATTAATAGGTACGGTAAGCATCTTTGATGCAGGCTTTAGACTGATGTACATAGCTTTAGTTGTGACACTCTGCATTTAATAATATGACCTCAATTTTATAGGCAGCTGGATGAAAAACAAACACAAAAACACATACAAAATTTATGAATCTGTTGTTTTATGAAAGGTGCTACTGTTCAGAAAATGCACCCCAGAAATTCTCATTTGTTTCTAATTTCAGTCCTTTTATTATCAAATTAAAAAATAAAGCTAGTACGGTAGCTTAAGTGCTTAAAGTTTTTATTATTATTATTATTATTATTGTTTGAAATGGAAGGGTTATTTAAAATGATTGACACTCATTCATTTTATTTAATAGTGTATATATTTAATTTGTCAACTAAAATTTATATTGTTTTTTTGTTGTTTTTTTAACAACTTTAAAATTATTTTTAAAGTATTTGAAAACTAACAACTTAAATGTATCAGCTAACTGATATAATTTTAATGTGATGAATTTTCCATTTGATTATTACTATGAGAATTTCTGGTTTGCATGAATATTTTCTAGTTATTGTATATGTATTTGCTGTTGGTTAATTGACTTGTCATATGCAGGGTTCTTGGGAGTTAGCATGTAGTGTTGTAGAAAAATAAAATGTTTGCAATGTTAAAAGCACTGAAAATGTGTGCTATCTGATGCCTTGTGAATAATGGATATATTGGCCAATTATAGGGGGAAAATGAAAAACATAGTTCATGCAGCTTCTGCTCTACCTGCTGCTCTGGGTATGACTGCTACTGTTTGGATTTTAAGTTGATAGTTTCATTAATAGACTGGAATAATCATTTCAACAAATCACAAATTGATTTTTATTAATGTTAGAATGTTTTTTATTTAATTTTTAATTTTTTCATAAACCTTTAGATTCTTACAGATGAATGTGATGTTGAAATAGTTATTTCCGGCTAGGAGCCACTGTGTGGAATTTAGTTTAGTGTAGATGCATCTAGGCTAGAAACAACATGATGGCTTGAAATTTAGTTGGTATTGCAGGCATAATTAAGTTTTTATGTGTGTTTGCATAAAATTACTTATCTTGGTATAGTTAAGAAACTTGGAACAAATACTGATGAAACTTGAAGGTTAATCTAGAAATATACTGACTGCTTGTAATGAACTCCTTAATTACAACTGATAACTATTCACAACACACTGATGGGAATTCTACCTCAAAGCCAATATATTTATTCCAATTTATTCTAATGGGAATTTGGAATAAAACATGTTGCATTTAGTCAAGAAGTTGAAGTGTGTTTGAAATTTAGCTTGATTAGTCTAGAAACTGATGAATATTTGGATTGAAATTTAAAGGCACTCAGTCATGGATTTAGTGGGCCTTATTTCTCTAAATATGGATTATAAATGGAAATTACATTTATTTTGAATATCAAACCTCACTATTGTATCATCCAAGATATTTTAATTGAACCACGATTGAGGGAATTCCATGATACGCTTCATTTTTAAATGTTGGAACTCTTTTTGTGAAAAGTCATAAAACATACGGCAAAACCGACTTGTGGTGATGAGGCTATATATACGACAGCCATGTAATATACCCTTGAATTTTATATAAATGACTGTATAGAGACTTGGCAAAAAAAGGGCCAGCTATATACATGGCAAATAATTAAAAATATATTATTTCATCACAAAATAACGGTGAATAAGCTGAAATAAAATAATATTTAAACAGTCGGAACATGAACTCACAGTTTGTTTTGTTATTTTATATATATTATTTTTGGGGTTTTTTGTTGGGTTTTTTTTTTTTACAGAGTTACCATACACAGGACCAGGTGCATGTGCAGGGATTTTAACAAGGGGGTCTAGACTGAGGCGAGGGAAATTATTGGGGGAAATAATTTTGCTTAAAGGGACAGACCCTAGTTTCAACCCGTGAAAATTAATACTAAGTTTAGTTAATCTACAAACCTGTAACACATTTGGATAAAGTTACACTTGAGTGAAACGCGAGTCTGTGACTTTGAAATGGTGAAATACCCTAAAAAATAGACTAAAACTCGACTCCATGATGGTTACTTCTCAGACGCACATGCATTTTTAAAAATATGACAAATGCATTTTGTGATATTAAAAACACCAAGATGACCCAAAACACTTCGAATGTACGGAAATTGATAATCTAAATCATAAAATCTAAGTAAATTATGATTTCAGTTATCAAAAACAACTATAATAGTAAAAAATATGCCGTAGTATTTAAAAGCTAGGGTTTGTCCCTTTAAGCAGGTGGTTATAAATTTAAAATGTATTATTAATCTTTTCTTATTTAGGCCGGAATTTTTTTTTACTTGTTTCCTATTACATGCTGGAAAAATATAGGGTAGGTAGGTAGGAAAAACTTTTTATTTTGAAAAATACTTTTATTTATGGATATTAAATAAAGGTGTTGACTACCGGTATCCAAAATAACCTCTGCATGTATAGAAATGCATTATGCAAAGGAACAATACCATTCATCACAGTGTTTTCTAGAAATGAAGTAAGGCATGGTAAAGTGACGTTTTGGGGGTATATTTCATGTGCAGTTTTAAATATAAGGGCTTTTTTTCCCATTATACAATTTTCAAAAGGACAAAAACCTTAAGGCCATTTTATTTCTATTTCATAACTTAATTAAAAAAAGGAAATATGTAGTACAGTCCACATAGGTGTTTAAAGGCTTCTTTTTACATGGGAAACATATAAATTTATAAAAGGCAAGGCATTTTTATTTTATGGGCAACATGGTGCTAACCTATCTGTGGGAGAGTACATACAAAAGACCCCTTGCTGTTTAATAATAGGCAGAAGGTTTACTCTCATACTAACACTTAACTTCTGTACTGGTCCAGGACAGACTTGGTTGAACCTTAATTGGATAGAAACCAGTAAATAAGTTATAACAATTTTTTTTAATGAAAACTGAAAAGAAGGGTTCTATATTTATCTGTCCAACAATAACATTTTTAAAAAAAACATTCCCTCCCCTAGTTTATCAGAAGGTCACTAAATTTCTACAAGGCCAGTTTGTCGCTGGAGTAAATCATTAAATATAGTTATTATTATTATTATTATTATTATTATTATTAATCAGAACACCTGCTACGCTAGATGTAGAGTAAATCGGAAAAGATCGCATATATTCATGAAAACAATTTTCCGACTCTTCGCCCGATATCTCACGAAAGTTACCGAACTTCAATTTGAAGGGAAGTAACTCCATCAATCAATTGTTAGAAGAAAACATTTCGTGGCTAACGGGTCGCCAATAAAACTAAATTTGCGACAGTAAAACCACCGATATACGTCCGCAAATCGGAAAAGACAGTAGGGTTATCCCCTAAATGACACCAAATTAGTGTTTGTGATAGTTTTGGAATGTTTTCGTGGAAATCGTTGTTATATTAAAAAAAAAAAATTGTATATACAAAAAAAAGTTTTAGGGTCGGTCGGGTAACCGGAAACAAACAATATTTTATGATACGCCTTATTGTTAGTTAATTTTTATTTTTTTTTTGGTGGGGTAGGGGTGGTGGTGGGGGCAGTGGTTATTATTTTTTGTTTAATGTGTTTGGTTGTTTTTTTAATGTGTTTGTTGTTTTGTTGTTGTTTTTTTCTTTTTAGATTTTATTGTTTATGGGGGGTTTTCGGAGCTACCATACACAATACCACTGCAGACATGTGTCCATGGAATTTTGCAGGGGGCGGGATTCTAGACAGTTCACAATATTCTTTAAAAATATAACAATTCTTATCCTAACCAAGCTGTAATTACCCATGGGGTTATGGCATATTTTGCATAATAATGAATTTGACATGGTGGAAAATGAAGTTGTTTGTGATCCAGATGTTTAGATTTTTCCATGTACGACTAACAATAAATTTACATATACATAGAAAGGCCTAACTAGTTGGGATTATCGACATTTAAAATGCTTATAAACTTATTATCATTCAGTACATGTTTTTATTAATTTTTAATAATTTATTATCATTGTTTTTGTTTAGATTTACCCTACGTTGTAGAGGACGGTCAAACGTTCTCATTACACAAGCTTGGTCAATCGTTTTGACACTGCGGTTATTCGGGGGATGCCCATCACATGACTAAAAAAATATTACATCGCACCTCTGCTCTCCAAACTGCCATTGTTTTTTCATGAATTATGGACTGTCGATAATAAGTGGGATATGGTGGTTATGTAGATGGTTCAATAAAGTACTTTTAGGTACAAATCAAATGTATATATTTTTCAGATAATACTTTGTGGGGTCATTAATTAGGTCAACCATCTGTGACTGAGTGCCTTTAAGTGTATTCCAGAATGTGATTATTATTTGAAGTAAAGCTTGTTGAGCCTGGGCTAGAAAATGATGAATGTTTGACATATTATAGGGTTTCTTGAGTCTAGTGATGAATATTTGAAATTATGTTTGTTGAGTCTAGTGTAGAAACTGATGAATGTTTGAAATTAACTTTGTTGACTTTAGTGTAGAAACTGATGAATGTTTGAAATTAACTTTGTTGACTTTAGTGTAGAAACTGATGAATGTTTGAAATTAAGTTTGTTGAGTCTAGTATAGAAAGTGGTGAATGTTTGAAATAAAACTCATTGAATCTAGAAACTAATAAAAGTTTGAAATAAAGCTTGCTTAATCTAATCCAAAAAGTGATGAATGTTTGAAATAAAGCTTGTTGAATTTAGTGTAAAACCTGACGAATATTTGAAATAGTTAAAAACTGATGTTTGAAATGAAGCTTGTTGAATCTAATCTAAAAACTGTTGAATGTTTCAGATAAAGGTTGTTGAGTATAGAAACTGATAAACATTTGAAATAAAGGTTGTTGAGGTTAGTCTAGAAACTGATGAATGTTTGAAATAAAATTTTGTTTGGTGTAAAAAGTGATAAATGTTTGGAATGAAGCTTAAGTGTAGTCTGGAAACAGATTGTTATTTGACATAGAGCATGTTGAGTCTAGTCTAGAAACTAAATGTTTGAAATAAAGCTTGTTGAGTGTAAGCTAAAACTGCTGAATGGTTGAAATGAGGCTTATTGAGTCTAGTCTAGAATCCAATCAAATTCAGTGAAATAAAAGTTTGTCTTGACTAAAACTTATGAATGTTTGAAATCAAGTTTTTTGAGCATAAAGCTATTTGGAGGGTAAATATTTGGAATGAAGCTTAAGTGTAGTCTGGGAAAGTGTGTTTTTAGTTAATTATTGCAGCTTGATTTAACTGAGATGTGTAGATGCAAATTAAAATATGTTTGTGACAAACGAATAAGACTGAAGTTGTACTTGTTCTTTTGAGAACTGAATATGTTATTATCTAGTTGTGTAAAATTTGATGTGCAGATCCCAAGAACATTTGAAATATGGTTGTGCTTTTGAAACACCAATGATCACATATCATAAAAATAGGTTTGGTTGTTGAGCGTGTGCATTCTTGTTGCATCAGATGTATGTGAATAGCACATAATATAATTCTCCAGGTTTCAGAATAAATTTAACACAAGGCTAAGACTATTGCTGCAAGGCACAGTCACTTGGTGTTTGTGCATGCTGCTGTTGTAAGAGGTGCAAACTGAAATGTTGACACACTTTCATCTTTGTCAAGTTTGAGCCTGTAAGGGGCACATTGGCTTCAGTTTTGTATAAACCTATACTCTCAGTGTTTACTATCATTATGTTTTGTTTGTATCCAGGGGGTATGGATGGTGATCTTAAATTTGGTGTAGTAAAACAATATGGTTAAAAATAAATGTGTTCTGTTAGCATACATGTAGGTGTTTTTTGCTTTTTTTTAAAAATATATTTTTAAATCACCCACCCCCACCCCCTCCAAACAAGTGTTTTTATATATATACATACATTCTATTCTAGAAACTGATGACATATACAGGTTAGCCTACACTAAGAGCTGTGAGTGTTTAAGATGAATGCATTTAATTCCATCTGCTAAACTAAAAACTGCTGATAGCTGTGAGGAAACCAGATAACACGGGCTAAACTTTTTATTTATAGTTAAGGTCTTACGATGATATGTTAAGAATGACAAAAGTAATTAATGCAGGGTTACTTGGGGATTTATTACAGCAATGCACTTGTCTTAAACTGGATCCATTTGGGATTAAGTGTCCAGGTAATCAGTAGGTTTTAATACATAATGTATTAAGCAGTTAGCATTTTATAAATAATTTTGAGGTGAATATTATTAATGAAACTAGTGTTGGTGAATGATGGTGATACAAATCTAAGAAAAAGTTTACTTGAAAATAATTAAAATTTTGGTAAACACTTAAACACAACAATCAAGTGTATACATTTTTCTGTACTTTAAGACTATTTTTATATTCACAGGATATGTGTTTAGACAAAGTACATTATATTTGCAGTGATGCTAATAGAATAGATTGAGGTTTATCTAAGGACAGGTGTTGCTTCTTTTTTTTCTCTATTACTAAGATCAAGATCTGTGATATTGGCTGATTTATTTATGATGAAGTGAGTGAATACAAACTAATTTAAATATTGCTGGTGTGAGAGTGTTTCGTCAGAGGCTTATTAATACATGTATAGAGTGGCTTTGGTCAGGACTTAGTTTCAAATTTTGTGATCAAGCAGATTAATACCAACTAACAAGAACTGGGGAGCATTTCTCATGATACAGTTTAACGCTGGCTTATTTTACATTGTGTACTTGTTTGCAGTATGTCTTCAGTGTGGTAGTCTAAGTTAGTTATGCAGTGTAATATCTGCAAATATGAAATCATTGAGTGTGTGTGTGGTGAATGGGGGGTGGGGGGTGTCAATTTATCATTCATGTGTGCCTATATGGTATAGAGCTTTCCACATGTCACATGTGAGTACATAATTTTTTTGTGGTGCCATTAAACAAAACAAACTTTAACTTTTGGAATGGGAAAAACGTACTTCTCTCTCACTGCAGTTAATCTTTACTCAAACAGGTGTAAAGCTTAATTATATCTTTTCAATTACATTTTGTTTTACATGATTTTTTGATATAATATCAATAGTGTGATTATAAACAAAATATGGTTGTGTGCAAATGAATCTATACTGTGCTCATCAAAGTTAATAAAATTTATATCTGTATTTCGTGTACCAGTACTTATATGTATGTCAGTTTCTGGATCCATCTGTTTTTGATCCAAATGTATGTGTTCTTGTTTAGTACTGAAGATAAATTTAGGTGTCTAGATATACTTTGGTATATTGGTTAGAGAGTGTATGTTGATTAGAAATACATGTTATTCGTTTACATACTAGTTCCATCATGTCATTAAAATGACTGAATTAGATGTGTTTAATGTGATCAATAAACAGTGAATGGGGTGGATGAATGTATTGCAAATCTTCGGCTACACGTAGGCGTATTTAAAAGGAGGTGAACTGTGTTAAACACTTTAGTCAGATCTTTAAAAGTTTTAAGATTAGTTTGTTGTTCTTTTCCTGTTCTGTTTTACTGTTGCTGCTTGGCAGTATAAAATGGTCACAATGTTTTATTATTGGTGTTGATCAATGTTGTTAATTGTCCTGGCATTGGTTGGATAATGAATTATAAAAAATAAATTGTTTACTTTTAGTATTATGTCATTAAATAATAAAATAAGATACCAAAGATTCTGACACAAAATACATGTACAATGTATTTAAATTTATAATGTATTATGTAAGAATTGTTTTTATTTTAGGATATACACCAACAGATACAAACTGACAAAGCCACGCACAGGAGCTATCAGCTTAGCAAAACTTTACTGGAGACTTTTTTTCTCTCAACTGATAGCTCTCACGTTCAAGCAATTTTACTGAGTAATTCATATTGCGTGGTCATACGGAAAATATCTATCGTGTTTGATATTTTTTGTCACTTGTGGCAATACTCTCATTCTGTGCAGGCTACGTGATTTATCAGCTGAGCTCAATTTACTAACTGACCAATGTAAATGCGAAAAATGGCTGAGCAAGATGTCTCAAGTAACATTTTGCTCAACTGATAGCTCACGTGTGCAGTAGGCTTTAATTTTAAATCGCACACCCCCATCCCGAAAAAACAACAAAATAAACTAAAAAAAACAAATAATAATAAATAAAAAAAAATAATATATTAACAAACGTTAGCTATTGGTCTGTCCAGGACATTGGATTGCAACTAGTACCTGGATACATACCCAGTGACTGCAAGCTTTAAATCTGGTGGCTTAACCACTGTACTATTCAAGATGGTCCTTATCTGCTATATGTCTGCGTGGTGTGAATGTGTCTAAGCCGAAGGACAAATGTATATTGTAGAGAATTTTAAAATTTATTTATATATATATTTTATTTATTTTTTTGTTCACAGAACTTTAAAGTGCTGTTACGGATAAATTAATGTAAATTATACTAAGGCATTTAGTACACACATCCTTTATAATGTGGTTAATGCACCTACTGATTTAAGCCTCTTTTGTTAAATGCTTTAGAATATTATTTACATGATTATACATGTTTCACCAAGCTAATTCTATGTAATACATGTAAATGTCTGACTAGATATTTTTAAAAAAACTTGCTGTAATACAAATTCTATTAAGACATTTTATTCAACAATCTAACCATTGAGCAAACAACCTACAGGTGTTTTTACAATTATTTGATAAGCATATTTTAAGGAAGAGATGAAATAAAATTAGACTAATGAAATTGATGTCATGGATACATAATTATTATTTTAACTGTTTCAAGTAGACTGTTCCAGTCCTTTGGTGCTGTTGATTTAATTCAATATTGATGTTGATGCAATTCACTATTGATGTTGATTTAATTCAATATTGATGTTGATGTAATTCAATATTGATGTCTGTGTTAAAAAGAGCATACAGTGACATTCTATGCAATTTGGTGTTTGGAACTTTCCTGTGTCTTACATGTCTCCTGCTGCTGTATATCCTGTATTGTTCTGGTATCTGGTAATACCACAGTGTTGTGTCTGTTGTGTTTCTTGACTGTCGTCAGTGTAATCTTTCGGGCTGTGTAATGGAGTCCTTGCAAGAAGGTCGGTCATGACCTGCTGTCTGTCAGTCTGTCTGTCTGTCTGTCGGGTTTACAACCCCAGCAGTTACGAAAATGTCCACGGCAAAAAAGGTGGCATGGAAAGAAAACAAAAGTGCTGTGAAGAATTAAAAATGTCACGGCAATCTCTACAGCTTTGTCGATTGCAGTGGGCAATTGCAGGAATTGGGTTTAGGTTAGGTTACAGTAGTTTATAAATAATTGGTTAAATTATTTTGTTAGACACATTTTACATAAGAGTTTCAATGATGGTCATACATTCATTTATAATTTAGTCATTTCCAGCAGTTCCCAGTTTATCATCAACACAATTTTTTTACCTCATGTTTTATATTCATCTTGTGTACGGTACTTTTATGAGGTAAAGATATTTGGGAGGTTGTAATTCCCAATGTGTAGGGGAGCGTGTACATGTGTTTAGAAACTGGAAATGTATTTTATGTTATAGAGTTATGTGCTCTTTGTATACATTACACATTGATTGATATCTATAATGTGTTTACATGTTTTTATATATACTTGAACTTTAGATAATGTTTTTGCAGTAAGTACATATGAAATTGATATGTATGTGCTATATTAATCCTGGAATATTCCAGTAATCGCATAAACAAGAACTAAGTGAGACATCAAATATATAAGACTTAAAATATAGTTTACGACACTAATGCCAGGTTCAGAAAGGTGGTAGCACACATTTTGACTTTTATCACAATTAAGTTAATAACAATTGTAAGGTTTAAGGTGGGCACCAAAAATTAATAGCAATTTGGCAAATTTGATCAGAAAATCTGTAGCCAAATTCAAGTAACATTTAGCTAAATAGAATAATTTTTAAAAATTCAATTACTCATAAAAGAACACACAATTTTCAAATTAGCTTTTTGGCAAACTGGTGATGACATATTTGCTAAATTCAACTTTTCGTGATTTGGCAAACAACAGCTTAAACCCTGCAATTTTTGGTATTAATACCAGTAGGGTATTACAACTGCCATGTTGATTGTCATGAGATTCATGCATAGGAAATATTATGGACATATCAATTATTCCAGAACCGTAAGTACATGAGCTTTAGAAATTTAAACTGGGCAAAGATGTTATAAGTTAAAAAAACAAAACAAAAAACAAACAATTGACCCATTTTGTTTTCTAATTGGGGGCATTAAAAATAACAGTAACAGATGTGGCTTTGTCATCTTTGCTTATTATTTATTGTTGACACTTGCAGTTGCTTTCAAGATCTATGACATCGACAAGGACGGCTACATTTCCAACGGTGAGTTGTTCCAGGTGCTCAAGATGATGGTGGGCAACAATCTGAAGGACACACAGCTGCAGCAGATAGTAGACAAGACAATCATTCATGCAGACACTGACGGTGATGGCAAGATCTCCTTTGAAGAGTTTTGTGCTGTGAGTCCTATGCAATTTGAGCTTTATTATATACAGTCATAATATACAGGCTTGTTGGAAGAAACAGGCGGGGATTTTTGAAGCTACCTTTGTGCTTCGAAATCGTAAAACCATAGTAGGCTATGACATCACTACACTGGCCTCGATGGTGTTGTGTTTAAGCCAGGGCTAGCTCTGCCACTCGCCAAAATCGCCAGTTGTGAATTTTGAGAACTATCAATTAGCAATTTTTTTTTTAATTTGGCGAAAACAAATTGTGCAATAAGTGATATTTTATTGAAAAATAGCTATAGGTTTTGCATTTTTGAGATAATTTGGCGAAATTTTTTGATCACCCATCGGACATAAGACTGGTAGGTACAGGGTTTGCAACCCATTACCAGCTCCCACCCAGAGAGTTTTTAACGACTCAGTGGGTAGGTGTAAGACCACTACACGCTCTTTCTCACTAACCACTAACTACTAACCTATTGTCCTGGACAGACAACCCAGATAGCTAAGGTGTGTGCCCAGGACAGCGTGTTTGAATCATAACTGGATATAGGCACGAAAATAAGTTGAAATGAAATGACAGCACTACAGCATATGCCATAGTGACGTCATAGCTTATGAGGGTTTTATGATTCCATAACACTAAAATAGCTTCAAAAATATGGACCATGGTTTATTTGAAATTTGTGACACTAATGATAGCATCTTTTTACTGAGGAACATTTTAAAAATTTCATTACATGTTAATTATATCATTTTGTGGGACAAGCTTGAAATGCATGCCCAGGACAGTGTGTTTGAACCATAATTGGATATAGGCACGAAAATAAATTGAAATGACATCACTACAGCACATGCCATAGTGACGTCATAGCTTATGAGGGTTTTATGATTCCGTAACACTAAAATAACTTTGAAAATATGGACCGTGGTTCATTTGAATGTTTCACTAATGATAGCATCTTTTTACTGAGCAACATTTGTTTAATTTCATTACATGTTAATTATATCATTTTGTGGAACAAGCTTGAAATGCAAACTATACTGCACACTGAATGAAATCTATGATGGATTGACATATTTATCCATTATGAACCTAAACTTTATTATGATGTACTTCATTATGAACCTAAACGATTCATTCAATGTAATTTCAATAAGTTTCTCTTAATTGTTCCTTAATATAATAATTACTAAATTTCCCTTATGTTCATTATAATTTAATGCGAGTCTGTTCCTTTTTTAATGAATGCAAAAATAATGTAGTTTGGGAAGGTCATATTGAAGACGTCAGTTGATATTGGTATTTTGTCTTATTAAGCATTATTATTTAAGAACCAAAATATAATTTCTTGGTTTGCACAGTCTGCACATGATTTTGTTTTGTTCATACCCCGATGAATGTAAAAGAAATAACAACCAATTAATAATTCTTCCTCAAACAGAAGTTATTGTAGCAGTTTATATACATGTAGATATTAGATTTACTGTATATTGTGATTCCTAATTTTTTATTAATAATATGCTAAGAATCAATATGTTAATAATTTGGTAGATTGTAGCAATTTTGAAACGTTACCATTACAGATTAGAGTGATTTACTTCAAGCATTAATTGATGACACCATTTCTATTTTCTTGGTGGATTGTAGCAATTCTAAAACTTTACCATTACCGACTAGAGTATTTTACTTTGAGCAGTAAATGATTACAACTATTTGTCTTTTCATTGCCAGGTTGTTGGTAGTATGGATGTTCACAAGAAGATGGTTGTGGACGTTTGAACCCCCATACACTGGGACGACTCCTATGTGTTTTCCATGACAGCTTGGTGGTCTCTCAGCCCTGATTCTAATATGTTATGGTCTTTCATGTTAGATAGAGCAGCCGGTATTTCCAACATTTTGTTCCCCGATGTGCCAGTGGGTGGAGAGATGGCCAGGCAACGTGCGGTGTTCCCCTAAATCTCTCTCTCTCAGCCTCTCGGCTGCCGAATCCAGCCTCTCGGATCTTCACTACAGCTTTATAGTCTTCTTGGGTTTTTTAACTAGCTTTCCAATAAATTACTCTAGCGACTTGTGAGTCTTAATAGGTTTTTTTTTAGTTTTGTGCATTTCGAACCAATGCTCATTGTTTTCGTTCTAAGGTTAGTCTGTTGTTGGTGTTTGATGTCTTAGCTGTTGTTTGTTGTTAGAATATGTCAGTTTAATTTATTAATATTCTCTGTTTTATTACAAGTGTGTTTAGCTATGCTAGCTAGGGCTTCAGCTGTCAGTCAGTAGTGGAAATATTCGGTTAATCTTTGTATTTAAAGTAATTATTGTTTATTGTAAAAATAAATAAATAATATGAACTATTTATTATATTCTCAGGGCACCAAAAGGGCTTGACCACACAAGTTACAATTTTTGTTTGTTTGTTTTGGTTTCATTGCTTTTACCAACCGCTTTAGACTTTCCCAGCTTAACTGATATTGGATTAGTCTAATGTGGAAATACAAGGGTAAAAATACACAAATACTTTAATCATTGTTATGTGTGTTTAGTGTCTGTATGGTTTTTGCATACTGGTATGTATATGTAGATAGTGTGTTTATGTGTCTAAATGGTTGTCCAGATGTCATTATTCTGTTCTTCAGCTGTAGTGTGGAAATCTATTTTTCATTACCAGTGGTAGATCATGAAATTGGTAATTAACATGGACTCTAGGCATAATTTAGAACTTAACTTAATTTGTATCCTTTTGGTCCTCAGTTGTTTTTTGTGATCATGATGAAAATATTTATAAAAGAGATGGGGTGGAGGATCATGCCCTATAGGACAAAATTCAAATTCAAATTCAACTGTTCAGAAATTATTGCTGTATCATTCTTGACAGTCCTCGAAGCAGCATAATTAATGCCACTGAAGTCATTGTAAACTGATGGAGACGAGAATTTTATTGAAAACATTTCGAACAAGAAATCTACAAGGACGTATTTTAAGAAGGGCAAATGATCTCGACAACAGAAAAACTGGAATGTTTTCTTTGAAAATTATATTTTCCCCATTCTCCATAACTTTTCGATCATTACCACTTTGGTATGCTCAGAATGCACTTTCAAAACTTAAACCAAACCAACCCATAAATTTGTTGCATATTACATTCAGACAACATGCACATTTTATTCATTAAAAATTAACTCAAAACTGACATATTAATGAGCAGTGAGAGAATGCTGCATATATTGTAGCTGCACAAGACAAGAGTCCAATGGAAGTTATGACAGAGAGTTGGTTGTATACAGCCATAATCCACTTCTGTCAGATGATTTGTCTATAGGAAAGCTAACCTTGACCATGATGTAATTACCACTTCATCTGTAAGAGGACTGCCACTGTTACCAGTACAGTCCAGTATTTGGAGGCATCTTGTTTAGAAAGGTCAAGTTCTGTACTGGTTTTTAAAAAGGGACTGTAAAAATGTCCGGTTTTGAGGGTAGTCTGGTTTACAGAGGGTCCTGTCTTGAGAGGTTTCATTGTATAAGCACCAGTAAAGGCTTCAAAAACTTTTATGTAGCTTCCATAAACAATGGCACTTCTGAATTCACACACGGATGTGCATTGAGTAATATATCAAGCAAGGAACTGTTGGTATTTGAAATTTTGTACGGAGTACTGAGAGCCAAACGTCTCCAATATGAAACTGGTGACTAAATCAAGCAAGAAGAAAGGAGTTTCTGATCAGGTTGTCAAATGTGATATGTGTGTTTATTCGCATTGATTTCATGCATTCCCTTCTCAGTTTAGATCGTGAAGATCATTAGACTAGTTGGCTTTATAAAGTCGTTATTTAGGCAACAGTTCATAAACATAATGAACAAAAACATATCCTCCTTTTAGGCTAGATAAATTATCCCAAGATTGTTTTCAGAAAGGATCATTATTTTGTACTTTTTTATTTTTAATATTGGTAATTGCAATTTGTTCTTTCAGCTGTTTTTCATTTCATTGTGTTGTCTCCACTTCAAAGCATGCTAAAAATATATGATGTAATATTGCTAACAAAAATCATCTTGGTATATGATTTCTGTATTTGCATATTACCCATAGATTGGTTAATTATCATCAAAATTAGATACATACACTGGGTAGTTTCAATCCAAAAATACTGTCAGTTATTTCTGTCTCTTCACAAAATATTACTTACAGCTAGTTTTCTAATTGTAGTGTGAATTTATTGCATATGGTTATTAGTTGTTGTTTGTTTTCACTATTATGTTTAATACAGATTGCACAGTTAAAAATAAATTAGCTAAATTATAGTGTTTGCTTCTCAGTCTTGTGCACTTTTTAAATCTTTATTTTTTATTGTTTATCAGAAATTTAGTATAACTGAAACCACAGTATTTGCGATTCAGTCCCCTTGTCTCATTCCAACCTGAGCTCAACGATTAGTATCTTGAAGACCTTGGTATGTGCAGTCCTGTCTTGTCAGAAAGTGTATGCTTAAAGTTTCTTCTGACTGTTAACAAATACTGGAAGTTAGCTTCTCCAACACACAAGCCAAGTGTCACAATTACGATATGTTTGACACCTAAATAGCAATAAGCTGCTGATTAGGAACTGTGCCAAGGTGTTCAAATAACATTAATTTTACACTCTTGGTTGTAGTTGATTAGACATTTGTGTAAATAAAAGGATCTAGGATGTAGCTTTACCATAAATATCAATATTTTTTAATGTAAATATAAAGGAAACAACATCAACAAATAAATATTAACATATTTAAGATAAATTTAAAATGTAAGTCTCGAAAGTTTAACTTTTTAAGAGAAGTAGGATTATGATGTACTGGTACTGCTTTGGTTATTTTACATCAAGGATATGTTTTAAAAAGACATTCTGGGTGTCAAACTGGGTACAGTGTTTTAACTATTGATATCCGTTCATTTATCTTCTAAGCCTTTGATTGGGACTGGATTCTAGTTGGCTCCATTATAAAATGTCTTAAGAGTTTACTGGATATGAACTTGATGATCAAATGAGATAAATTAAGTTTTTGTTAAAATATATTAAAAAAACTATTCTCAGTACTTGGCATTTGAGAGAGGGACTGGATTACAAACAAGTTATTTGCTATCTATCTCTGAGGACTGGATTTCAAATGAATTGAGTTATTTATTTACTGTCGGTCTCATTGCTACTGGCTAAAGCTGAAGCTCTGGTAAGAAGTGTTGTCACAGTTACTCAACACTGCAAGATAAAAGTTTTGTTTACATATATATGAAACTGTGTATGTGATCACATTACATTTGCTTGAGTCGTGATAATTAATGTATTGTACAGCATAATATATATGTTTGGCGATATTTGTTTGTAGTTGTTTGCAGAATTTTTGCAGAATTTGTATTTGTTTTTACTTCTCATTTAACTGTTGCCCGAACCACAGCTGATTTAGTTTATTCTGTTTTTTGTGTCTTTAACTGTGTCTACTTTAAAAAACCCAAACCAAACCCTACAAAAACCACTATCTTCAAGTCATATTGAATTTCCAAAGTTTTCTTTTAAATAGTTTTCAAATTAATTTGTTCAAATTAGTGTTAAGAGTTCCAATTTTTTAATAGAGACCTTAAAATTTGTTGACGTCTAGATAGTGATATATTAACAACATAAAAATATATCGATGACATCTGATTTATGATAAAAAATTATATATCACTTTATTATAAAATTTAATAAATTTGGCCTCGTAAAATATTAGCTGTTTTTGTTCTTGGCTAATTGTTTTTGTGTTCCAAAATATTTCATAATTTAATATATTGAAAATACTGTAAGGAGAAAGAATCTTTATTTGGTTTTATCCTCTAACTTGTAAATGCAAGTTGCATAATTAGCTCAAGCTGCATAATGAACTGGCCATTTTGGAATATAAAATATTAGACGTGTAACATAATGTATGTAAAACTTAAATAAAATGTAAAAAAAAAAAAATCACATTGATAATGTTATGAGACATGTTAATTAAGACTACCATAATATAACTGAATCATAGTGATCAGTTAAATCATTTTGAATAAATATATTTTGAATATATTATTTCCATATAGTAGGAATATAATCAGCTTCATTTATTTAAAGATGTGTTGGAATTGTTTTTTATTTTTTTTTCAAAATACTTTCTTTCTTTTTTTCCCAGTCACTTTTTTGTGTACTGGCTTAAAATACCAATCGAACAAATGTTTCTTATATAATTATAAAATAACAATGATATTTTAATATACTTAATAGTACTTGTATCTTTTTGTAATTACCGGTAGTTACTTAATTACTAGTTATTGAAATGTGTTATAGTATATTCATGTATAGAAGGTATATAAGTCTGCATCATTTTATTTTATTACTATATTAGCATGTATTTGTGTCTTTACATCCTAAAAGCTTACAGATTAGTAATTGGACGTGAAGTTTGCATTTTCAAAGCTCTTAGTCCTAAATGATTGGCATAACACCTTTTTTATACTTGAGTTTCATAGGGCAGAAACACACAAATGCATGTGTTGATATTTCACTGATGGGTGTAACCTTATTCAGTGGAGAGGATAATTAAATATTGTGAAAAACAAAAACAATGCATTACCTGAAGTGAAATGTATTCATATCATTCCAAAAGCATGCACATTACAATTACAATTATATTACTATCTGATTTCAACCAAAGTTAACATGGTGGGATGCTTTGTTTTTTCTCATGTCGGTAACTCAAGTATTGGATTACACAGACGAATGCCAAATTATTTGTCTTGCGTTGCCAAGTAATGGTTGGTTATTTGACATACTGTTGAAATACTGTCCAGAAATATAGGAAGAATGTTTGGCTTCATAAGAGCAGTCTTTTTTTTTTGGGGGGGGGGGGGGGGGGGGGTGTCTTTTTTCTTCTGTTTTTTTTTCAAGGAGCATCAATGAATTAAATAATGTGTGATTTGGGGTGTGGCTGGGTTAAATTGAGAGTTAACTGATAGTTCTTTCTCTATTGGCTAATTGATTCATTAAGATTTAATGTCTGTTTTGATATGTTGTGTGTTCGTCCCTCACTGATTTTAGTACATCCATAACCTATTTAACAACATAATTTGGAAATTTCTCTATAGCTTATTAAATAGAATACCCTGGATTAATTCATTGTGTGATTGGAATCCGCTTTTCCACAACTTGTTAAAGAAAGCATAAATTGATCTCTCTGGCTTATATTTATACATTCGTAAAAGCAAATGAGACTAAGAATAGTAAAATTAGTATTTATGAAAATTAATATTGTACATTAAAGGCAGCATACTGAAATTCACAAATTTAATGAAAGTTGTAGGCTTTTTAACAGTATCCCAATACTATACATAAATGCTTAGTTATAAAGAAAGTAAAATGTAGAACTTAGACTGATCTTAATATGAAGTGAAATGCATAAAGGTTAGAAAAAGAAAAAGCCAGTAGATAGTCTGTGTGCAACACACAACAAATATATATATATATATATATATATATAATTGTATAATTTTGATATTGCTTGCTTTTGAAATGTTCATATATATGCATGGTTTAGGCTGCTGTTGACAAATTACAAATTGAATTTAAGTTTAGCAAATATATTTTGAAGTATATCTGCTGACAAGTTAATTCTCTACCAGTTTATTTTGGCTTGACAAACTTGAATGTTTATCACCAGCTTCATATTGTGTCAAGTGTAACATTTAAATTACTGTGGTTGCATATTATATTGAATTATAGTGTTTTTTTATAATTATCGTTCCAAATTTTTTTTAATTAAGCTTGATACAGTATGTTTATTGTACTAAAACATCTAATGTTTAAAAAGAATAACCATTGTTAGCAAGACAATCTGATAGAAAGAAAAAAACACAATTGTCTTGACATAACGGGCACAGTTTTCAGAAGTAGTTAATTATAGAATTAACATCAAGAATAGAAGAAGAAAAATTGTCTTGACATAACGGGCACAGTTTTCAGAAGTAGTTAATTATAGAATTAACATGAAGATAATTAATCAAACTTAATGTGAGGTTTGGCTTCATGAAAAAAAACCCACTAAAAAACTATCAAGTTTAATGGAATTATTAGTTCCATTTCTTTATATGTATTGTTAGTGTTTGAGAGTGTGGTCATATGGAATACAGTTTTCGCACTATATTCCATTGATGTTAATTAAGCCTGTTTAAACTAGTCCCTTTAGAGAGATTTTCAGTTGACTCGGTGGAAAACATTTAACATCTATTCATTCTAGCTCTCTTTGTGATATTGTGTTATAAAATATGCTGATCCAGATACACTGCTCTATTTACTTATTAAAAAATGTTTGTTTCACCTGAAGTCAGGAATGAAAATTGATATTTAAACTATTTAGAGATTAAACTTGTACATATGTTCTTTATCATCATCTAATACCACTTGAACCATGCTCTTTATTTAAATATAGTTATTGTCATCTAAAAATAAGCAGAGGTTTTTTGTTTTTTCCCTTCAATATTTGGTTAAACAATTAAATTGGTTATTGGTAACGGGTAAATATAGTTTTTTAACAGTATCCTTCGTTATTGTCTTTTAGAAACTGTTCCATCCAATCTTGTTTTGATAATAACACGTGTTTACAAATACACATCATGCTAGTTGTAAGAAAGAATGTCTTTAAGCCGATTAAATCTGTTGCAGCTATCATGCTGTGTTACTATGCACCTACAAGGTACTATGAGACAAAGAAACTACCGTACTGAATATAACTTATTTAACACTGTATAAGTATCACCATGGAACACTAATCACTCAAATCAACTATCAAAATAACTTAAGAACTAGATATTACGATATGTTAGTAACATGGGGATTGAGTGCCATTCTCGACCAAATCTGTTTAATCAAAAAGGACTCATTTTGATGAGGTGGGGCTGTTTTGGGGTTGGGCATTTTTTTTTAATTCTTTGATCAAGCATCTGCTATATAATGGTTCGAGGGTAAAATATCTGCCTCGTTATCGTTCTGAAGTCAAACGTCTGCCACATAGTTGTTTTTATGGTCAAGAAAAATATTTAGATATGTGCAGAAAGAAGTTAATTTCAGACACCCAAAACTGAAATATGAGCTGACTGTTATAAATCAGGGTATATAGTAGAGAGAGAAAAAAAAACATTGGTTTTGTCTGTATAGATACTACTTTTCATTGTACAAAATCCATACTGAAGGCTACCTGTGCAAAATGTTCGCTGGCCACTAACAGAAATTTTGAAACTGATCTGGTAATACTAATATGTATAGTGAGCCATTGTTGTTATTTTGGTTTCTTTAACACATTTAGTTAAAATATGTTGTCCACTTGTGCATCTAGCTGATTGTATTTCACTATTTGTAAAGACATTTTTAAACAAATCTATAAAAAAAAAATTCCATATTTATATATATATACATGTAACTATGTCTATTGTACTTTACATTTAACTGTAGCCATAGATTTAAGTCAAATATCATTTTTCTTCTTTTCACTTGTTTTGCCAATGTCACAAATGCCAAAGTTTTTCTTTTATTTGCAGGGGCAATCGCCCCCAACACATTTTTAAAATATATATTTTTTTGTTCTGTTTTTATTTGTAATGTTGAGTTTTCCATTTTTAACTTTTTGGTTTTTTTTCTTTTTGTGTCAGTGACCAACTTAATTCTCAATTGCTGTGTGGACTGAATTTGTTGCATGTATTTTGGTGTGTACATTAAACTTATTAAAAATGGCTTGTGTATATTGAAAACTTGTATATTTTTGCAGTCATTTGAATATTGCATAAGCCCTTTTTATTATTGTCCGTTTGTGACTTGCTCTGTAAATTTGAACCATTTGTACGTTATGTGATACCTTTTTCACTATATCCTTTACTCGTGTTCAGTCTTGCTTGTCTTCAACAAGCCATCTAATATATTCATTTTATCTTTTCACAATATTGCTAATTTTTCTTGAATAAATTTTGCAAATATTTCATTATGAGTTGTTTTTTAATAATTTACTTTGAAAACAATTCTCTAATATACTGAGGGCTGTTCAAGAATTAGTCATAGGGGTGTGTGCATTTTAAAAATATATATTCACCAGAAAATTAAATTTTGATTGAAGTATGCTTAAAGAAAAAAATGGCAGAAAACCCACCAGTAATAAAATCATTATTAGTACTTGTCACCTGCAGGTTATCAGTTTTGGTCAAATTTGACATCTTTTTTTTTTCGATGGGAAAAATACACCATGTCGCATATCATTTGAATATGAAATAATGGCTGACTGGAATTAAAGCTGTGTATAAAATTTTCAAAAACATTTATTAAGCGTGAGATCATATGATAAAGAGATTATTACCCTGGTTTGTTTTATAACTGCTAATACCATACACTGAGAATGAAAACGATCACATATTACAATTTTTATTCCTAATATATGATATTGACTGTACCAAAATGCACTATTAATAACCTCTTTATACTATGCTAAATAGCTGGCTGGACTTTTTTTCAAACAACTATTTATAGGTGTCAAACATGGTACTTTAAAAGAATGGAAAGATTATTTTTTTTTTTTTAATCTGGAAATTTAATATTGGTGGTTAAGTACCGAGATTAGCTGTACAATTAGGGTTGCACAGTGGTCTATTCAGAATGGATTCAAAGCATTGGCTAAAACTATATCATAAGTTTTGAGCAGAGAATATGGTAAATTACTGGCCTTTGATATTTGTGGAAAAACTGAAAACTATGTACAAAATTAAAAATGTGGAAAACTTTCATGACTGAAAGAAAGTTGTATTACACAATCATTTTGTGTGAAAACTAGTTTTAATCCGATCTCAGGGTGGGACGTAGCTCAGCGGTAAAGTGCATGCTTGATGCACGGGTGGTCTAGGATCAATCCTAGTCTGTGGTCCCATTGGGCTATTTCTCATTTCAATCAGTATATCAAAGGCTGTGGTATGTGCTGTCATGTCTGTGGGATGGTACATATAAAAGATTTCGTGCTACTAATGGAAAAATGTACTGGGTTTCCTCTAAGACTATATTTCAATTGTTTGACATCCAATAGTATACCAAAGGCTGTGGTATGTGCTGTCATGTCTGTGGGATGGTACATAAAAAGGATTTCGTGCTACTAATGGAAAAATGTACTGGGTTTCCTCTAAGACTATATTTCAAATGTTTGACATCCAATAGCTGATGATTAATAAATCAATGTGCTCTAGTGCTATTGTTAAACAAAACAAACTTTTAATCATATCCCATTCAGATACAGACCTGTCTAATTAGTAAGTTTATAAAGAAATACACATATTTCAGTGTTACGATCATATTGTCATTAGTTTTATATCTAAAGGAACTATAAGAGTGACGTGACACGCTTCCTTAATGATTGTAGTTATCCTGTGGAATTTTTAAAAATGGAATTGGATTTCAACCAGTGTTTCTCGACTGGTGTATCCAAGGCTGTTGTATTTTCTGTATGTAGAAGAGCAAGATAAATTAGAAATAAAAAATTCATAAATTTGGCTCTACCAATGTGATGATTATCAAAATCCACAATCGATTGTGTGAATATTTTTTAACCAATTCATCCTCCCATTTAGAAGGGGCGGGACGTAGCCAAGTGGTAAAGCGCTTGCCTGATGCGCTACGGTCTGGGATCGATCCCTGTCGGTGGGCCCATTAGGCTATTTTTCGCTCCAGCCAGTGCACCAGGACTGGTATATCAAAGGCTGTGGTATGTGTTATCCTGTCTGTGGGATGGTGCATATAAAAGATCCCTTGCTGCTAATCGAAAAGAGTAGCCCATGAAGTGGGGACACCGAGTTTCCTCTCAATATCTGTGTGGTTCTTAACCATGTCTTACGCCATATAACTAAATAAAATGTGTTGAATGCATCATTAAATGAAACTTTTTTTTTCTTTTTTTTTTTTACCTCCCCTTTAAATAGTGGTATTGATGTAAATATTTGGGGTTGGGGTTTGTTTCATGTGCACGTAAAGAAAAAAGTTATTAAAGATAAAATTAGATTTGTAGGGTCTATCCCAGAGACCCTGACAATAGGTGCATGGTGCTTATAGTACAAATCCTGGTGTTCATATAATTCTAACAGATTGGTTTGTGGACAGTTGATCAGTTGGTGCAAACTAATTATAACCCATGATCGATGAAATAACTATTTTATTTAAACATGCACTCAACACGTTTTATTTACAGTTAAATGGCGTCAGACATATGGTTCAGGACCAGAGATATTGAGAGAGAAAGCCACTGTCGCCAGTTCATGGGCTACTCTTTTTCAGTTAGCATCAAGGGTTTTTACATGCACCATCCCACAGACAGGGTAATATATACCACAGCTTTTGATATACCAGTCGTGCACTGGCTGGAACGAGAAATAGCCCAATGGGCCCACCAATGGGGATCGATCCCAGACTGACCGTGCATCGAGCGAGCGCTTTACCACTGGGCTATGTCCCACCCCGATGATCGATGATGAAATTCCAACCGATTCACAATACTAAGAGCACATACTGGGTACATGTTATATGTCTACAAAAAAACACCAAGTTTCTGCTGATTAGAAGTAGCCATTTAGGTAGGGGGTTTTCAATGTGCTATGGTGCTTTTTCCTTTTGATATTGGAGTACAAGTGCTAAACAATAAAACATACTTCTTATTAAACAAAACATTTTATTGCAATAAATAATTTAATGTCCACATACATGAGCAAACAATATTACAGACAAAATTTAATAAAATATCCAAAACATACTTTCCCTTGAGAAAGTACCATAATGTCTCATAATCTTTTCCCAAAAATTCCCATCGGATGAAAAGATAAAAAAAATCTAAAATGTTCTGGAAGTTAAGGTTAATGCCGCGGTCATTTGGTTCTCATGACAAGACATGCAGAAAATCCTACTCCAGTTCACAAGTTGTGTTCACAGGTTATTTCGCCAAACAAATGCTCTTCACAAATTGTGAATAGGGAAATAAAATATTCACAACTGCTAATGAACGCAGTATAAGCCCTACCTGTCAACTCTTGCTGTCTTTGTGCTTTGATTTAGAAAAATCCCATATCATTTTTATTCCAGCAGCTTATGTGCCGGCAACAATGTTGTCTTGTGTGGTGTCATTACTAACAGCTAATGAGGTATAGTAGAACATTCCTTCTTACTCCCTGTTCTAAAAATTTGTCTGAACCAGAATGATTTGATAGCAATCTCAAACTGACACTATCAGGCATGTGATTTTTCTGCTAATTGGCGGAATTCCGCTTTTTATAAATTTTTCCTTTTTTCTTTTTTTCAATTACCCCCTAGTCATCTGGTGTATTCTGCACTCGATTATGTGCCTTTGGCACGCATGTATCATTTTCAGCTTTTTTAGAAATGTTTCAATCACATGCCCAACTATATTACGAGAAGCATGTTTTTTTTTAAACAGGTGTTTAAGCATTTAAGTGTATATAGTTGCACATTTGTAAGACAAGAACAGGCTTTGTAAATTTGACCCAACTAATTATTGACAATGAAATTTAATTTGTGTCAAATCAGGGATAAAAGGCAATTGCGTTTTAAGGGTTAAACAATTAATTAACTACGAGCAGATTATTCAATGACAATATTAAAGAATGATGTTTCAGTGACAATATTAAAGAACGATGTGAATGGTGGGTGAAGTATACCATTCGGTGAAAATGGTGTAACAATTAGGAATATTTATACAGCGATTCCCTTGAAATAAAATGATATGTAAATCCAGTACGAATACTTCAGAGGGTTTACTGCTTGAGTTTTTAAATTCCCCACTATAGTCTTAATCATGCACAATGTTTATTTTGCGACCATGATCTTGCATACCTGTAATTGGTCAACAAAAATGGGTACAACCTTTTGTCTCCCAATTATTTTATTTTGGCATAACATACCCACAGAGAAATCTTTTTGTTCTGTTTTTAAGACAAAATGTCTAATACATCTTATGAGTATCTCTCCTGCTCTGTAACAATGGTCTAACAATGAATGAATGTTTAACGATGCTCCAGGATGAAAATACAACGACTATTGGGTATCAAACTAAGAAAAATATAAAAATGAAGTGACAATGATCTAACAAAATCAAGACAGACCTACAAGAAGTAACAGTATAAACAGATTGTTATCTTTTTATATATATATTCAACTTGATTTTCATCAACTTGCAGTTCAGACATGCTATGCTAGACACACTCTTCAGTTTACTGCTATGTGGGTGGCCTGTCCGGGACACAGGTTAATGGTTAGTTGTCAGTGGCTAGTGAACGAATTCTGTGTAGTGGTCATACATCTTCCCATTAAGTTTTTAAACCTCTCTGAAATGGGAGACAGTACAGGGATACAAACCCAGTAACTACCAGCGTTATATCTTAACCATTGCAACACTGAGGTAAGCGTGTCATACACAACAGATGGTTTTTACACCCAACATTTGATGAATGTGACACGACAGAATACATTCATTCAGTCAACTTATTTTCGTGCTTATATCCAAGTAAAGTTCAAGCACACTGTCCTAAACGCACAACTCAGCTATCTAGACTTGTCTGTCTAGGACAGTGGGTTAGTTGTTAGTGGTCAGTGAGAGAGAAGAGGGTGTAGTGGTATTAAACCTACCCATTGAGTCGTTAAAACTTAGGGTGGGAGCCGGTACCAGGCTGTGAACCCTGTACCTACCAGCCTTATGTCAGATGGCTTAATGTCGACACCATCGAGGCTGGAATACAATGGTTCCAGTCAAATTGGTCACCTCTTGAATGCGCCAAAGACTACCATACAGTGCTACTCGCTTTATAACAGTGTGCATTCTAGCCCAACTTCATGCTTGCAGGCCCAACTGTGTTAGTCTAAAGCACCCTGCCTGTCTGTGTCAACATATATCACAAATTGTATCTTTGAAAAGACACTTCAATGCTGTCAGTTCACCAGAGTCCAAATTCTTCAAATATATTAACAAGATACTCTTTCATTTTGGGCTAAACATGGTCCAGTTCATCAGGATTTGAGCACCTGACGGTTAACACGTAAAACAATGCTGGAAATGGCACCAGAGCTAGAAGCGGTAGTTCAAAACTTGGATTCTTCAGTTCTGTCAGTGAAATTATTCCATAGGCATGTAATATCCAGTGTCCAACCAGTATTGTAAGATTCCTGACACTGGTAAAACTATCTATGATCAGGTCTTTGATATTCTGAAAATAGGAAGAAAAACAGGATGTACAAATAACTGTAGTCAAAAACTTAAAAGAAGCTAATCATTTATTTTTGACGGGTTATACTGATTATTGATGATAAGTCACGGGCGTAGGAAGGTGCCAAAAAGTGAGGGGGCACACACACCCACACACATATAAATACATGTATAAATATATAAAAAACATCGCTGTTACCACAAAGTGGGGGGGGGGGGGGGGGGCACAAATGGCCCCCTTGCCCCCACCACTTCCTACCCCAGTCTAAACCAAAGTAAAGTTTGTTTTATTTAACGACGCCGCTAGAGCACATTGATTTTTTATCTTATCATCGGCTATTGGACGTCAAACATATGGTCATTCTGACACTGTTTTTAGAGGAAACCCGCTGTCGCCACATAGGCTACTCTTTTTACGACAGGCAGCAAGGGATCTTTTATTTGCGCTTCCCACAGGCAGGATAGCACAAACCATGGCCTTTGTTGAACCAGTTATGGATCACTGGTCGGTGCAAGTGGTTTACACCTACCCATTGAGCCTTGTGGAGCACTCACTCAGGGTTTGGAGTCGGTATCTCGATTAAAAATCCCATGCCTCGACTCGGATCCGAACCCAGTACCTACCAGCCTGTAGACCGATGGCCTGCCACGACGCCACCGAGGCCGGTGAGTCTAAACCAAGACTAACTCTAGATGAGTAGAAAATTTAACATTACCTTTTAAACTTCATAAATTGAAAAAAATAAAAAAATAAAAATTTCAACAAAATATCATTCATTATATGATTTTTTCCCTGCCAAATTAAAATTTGCCAGTTACTTTTTCAAAATTTGCTAATGTTATTGGCAAATTTGGCATTCTGCGGAAATTGTACAAATGATGTAATATAGATATTTTGGGTTTCTATCTCATAATCTTGGGCTTCCGACCTATGTTCTGGGATTCAAGGAAGCATGGAATCCTGCTAAATTCGGAGTCTGAATATAAATTTAGTTAGCTCTAGAGGTCTACATATCCTAAGTAGGTGGCTATGTTTGGCATGTGCCAAGACAATGTATTTTAACAGTAACACAACCAGTACAGATGTTACAATAGGCAATAAAATGGATCATTTATTGCTAAAAAAAACACCTAAAACCCATTTAATTTAATAATTATAATTTAAAACAAGCTGCATGGTTACTTTACCTGGTCTTTCATTGAAGCAAGATGTATTGCACTTGTCACTACAGACACTACCAAGATAATATAAGGGAAAGCATAATCTGAAAGAAAAAGATTTAAAAAAAAATTGTTTAGTAACACCACTACAGTACATTGATTTATTAATTGTGGGCTATTGGATGTCAAACATTTAGTCATTCTGACATAGAGTCTTAGAGGAAACCTGCTCATATGTTTTCCATTAGCAGCAAGGGATCTATAGGTATTATTTGAATGAAGTAAATGCATTTTGTGCAACAACAAAAATATTCTCAACTGTCTCACACACCTGTAAAAAAACAAATAATAATATTTCTGAAAAATAGAAATTAAGAAAAAGATTTGCAATGAAGGCAATGCTGTTAATATAAAAAAAAGCAGCAAATTATATAAGAAAAGATATTCCTATTTCTATATTATAAAATATGCAAATGTTATTTTCTGCAAACAGATGTTCTTGTATAAACACATCTTTTTAATTCATAAGTTGTAAAATTAGTCTAAATTCCCTCTAATTTTCATTAGCATGTGCAATTACAAGTAAATAACATTTCTAAATAAAATGTGCAGCCTTATAAGTCAATAGAAATTGTGAAATTATAACTTTAACGAGGTAATCTCAAACATCAATCTAATTAAAATTAGCTCCACTATTACATGTGGATCTAACAGCAGCCAGTCCACCAATCAAAACCTTACTGGCAAAATCATGCCAGTGATTTGAAAATAATTTGAAAATATTCCGAATTATCCTGAGGGTATACGATGTTTCATGTGAATTATGAATGCCTTATTTAGACCATTAGAACTAATTTTAATCAGATTGCTAACAACACTGTGTAGTCTCCAATGTCCAGGTAACATTTCGTCTGTAAATAATAATTTAAATATTGACCAATCACACTTCGCCTTTTTTAACGTTATTTGGGAGCATACAAATTCTAAAAATATCGGGCGAATCTATTTTAGTGGCCGCAGTACAGCAAACCATACCAAAATGTACAGGATGTGTTATCAGTCTTCAATTTTACATTAAAAATTATTTATTTATTTATAAAAAAATCCCAACTAAATCAGTCTTCAGTTTTACATTACAAATTATTTATTTTATAAAATAAAACATGTTTTAAGGCATTTGTAATTCACACGAAACATGTCGTATACCCTCAGGATAATTCGGAATGTTTTCAAATTAATTTTAAATCACTGGCATGATTCTGCAAGTAAGGTTTTGATTGGTGGACATGAGCTCCAACTGGCTGCTATTAGATCCACATGTAATAGTGGAGCTAATTTTAATTAGACTGCTGAAACATGGTAGCTGGATAAATTTACATCAATATTTAATAATCCTAGTCATATAAATAAGTTGGAGATGGGTTCTACCACACTTGCCCAAAACCAGATCTTCCACCCACTCCTCCCCCACACCCAACCCACCCCCAGTCTTTAAGCAGATATTTACAAAAGTTAATTTGCACAGCTTTAAGGCCAAACAAAATAAATTTTTGGTCTCTGGTCAGCATGTGCATCGATTTTGACCCTCGTGCTTCAAAAATCAAATTTCTTGCGGTATGATGCCAATTTTTGCCGGGCTTTTCTTGCTATGACGTAAAACTGCATTTGGAGCCAAAATGCCATCGCGCATGAATTAGGACGTGCATTCTAATTTCAATTTAAATACACCCCTTATTTTGGTATCAAATATACCCACCTTTTCTGTGCAATCCATGCTTTAAAAACAATAATAAAAAATAAAAAATACATTGCCGCATCAATTATGGAACTTTGGTCTGACCAGAGACCAACTTTCTTTTTTGCCTAATAGTTCTGCATTGGTTAGTACATGTACCCTCCAACTGTTTTACCCATAACATGAAAAGTAATATTACAACACTATGATTACAGGTACTCCTGTAAATGTTGCATTTATAATATATGTATTTTTTTAAATCAAACGCCACTCATAACATTAAACTCAAATAGAAAGCTGACACCCCTATCTGAAATATGCTGTTTTTCAGATTGGAATGTTGCATTTCTTCTTGTTGGCCTAGCATTTGTACTAATTGGAAACATATATACTGAACAAAAAAAGAAACTTCTGATTTGTACATACAGTATTTGTTGTGTTAAAGAATTCATTGTGTAATGAAATTATATAGGTAGTATTAGCCTTGAGCTGTATTATCAGGATTCATGAATTTTATCGATTATTTTTGCACAGTTAATCGTCGACAACGTGAAATTCAATTTGCACGTGCATGCATGGTTCGACATGTCCCATGTAGTATTCGGTCAATTTGTTTTACTTGTCTTACTGACAATGTTGTCAAGTGAACGAAAACGTTTCAAAATTTGTAAAAAAATTAACGTTTTTTACATTGTAGCATTTTTAGTATGCCAAGAATACCCAATAATTTACGCGAACGGGCGATTGGCATGCTAGATGCTGGCATGTCAACAGAAGACGTTGCAAGGCATGTTGGGAGTTCTAGTTGAGCGATGTAAGATTTTGTACAACAGGAAGCACCAACGACTTGCCACGTCGTGGACGTCCGCATGTTACAACGCGTTGTCAAGACCGCTATATCATGAACACGCATTTGCACAATCGATTCCAAACTGCCACTGCTTCTGCTGCTAACACACCTGGGCTTCATAATAACCGAATCAGCGGGCAAACTTCGTAATCGTCTGCGGGAGAACGGTTTACATGCACGACGTCCTTACGTCGGTTGCGTTTTAACGCAACGTCATCGTCTAAATCATCTTAATTGGGCACGTGTACAGACTCGTTGGATACGGCGATGCTGGAATACTGTTCTTTTTTCGGATGAATCCAGATTTTCTTTACAACGTGGTGATGGCAAGGTGCGCGTCTACCATAGGAGAAATGAACGCTATGCTGACTGTTGTGTTCTTGAACGAGATCGTTTCGGGGGTGGGGGTTGTGTCATGGTCTGGGCAGCCATTGCCCATGGTTATCGTTCACCACTAGTCGTCATTGATGGCAATTTAAATGCTCAACGTTACCGCGATGACATTCTCTCATCACGTCATTCCTCTGTTCCATAACAACGCCAACATCTCGATTTTTCAGCATGATAATGCCACCTCTCATACAGCTAGAGACACTGTAAATTTTCTTAGGACAAATAACATTGATGTCATTGATGACAGGTCCGCTAAAAGTCCTGATCTCAACCCCATCAAGCATGTCTGGGATAGTCTGGACAGACGATTGAGGCGTCGTCCCAACCCACCCGCTAACGTCAACGAACTTCGTCAAGCGCTCATTCAGGAATGGAACAATATACCACAGGCAGAAATCAACACTTTAGTCAATTCTATGCACCTGCGATGCACTGCAGTGGTAAATTCAAGAGGTGGTCATACCTGTTATTAAGTGGGTGGGGGTTTTTTTTAACCCCCTACCACATTTGGTCAAAATTTCTCCCAGTTTCTGTTAACCTATGGCCATAATTTTTGCACCAAACGATGCATCATGGAACACTCTTTAAACGCATATATAACAATTATTCCCCCGGTTTGTTTTCATCAAGTTATGTTCAAGCAAAGTTAGCGGAAGTTTCTTATTTTGTTCAGTATACATGTAAGTTAAATTTAATGCTATGAGTGAACTCAAAAATAATCAAAATGAAGGTATACAGCATCAGATGTAAGAAACTGTGTATTTCAGACTGTACTTCAGTCAAGACATTTGCAAAATTGACTGTTTAAACACAACTTGTAAGTGTGCTCTATTCTCACATACATAAATAGAATAAGGCTAAAGCAAGGGTGGAACCATGATTTTGTAAAGAGGGGGGGTCACAAAATTTTAAAAAGGGCAAGTCTGAGTCTGCCAAAAGAGTGAAGTCTGTGGAGGGGTTCGGGGCATGCTCTCCTGAAAATGTTGAAATAAAGATACTCAGTGTTGGGCAGGGGTGGGTGGGTGGTCAAGGGACCCGTGGATCTGCCCGTGAAGAGGATGCTCAAGCTAGTAGCCCTGTCTTTGGTTAGTACAACATTTTGATCAGATGTTTGATTTTCCTAAAAATAACTTACACAACAGTCCTCCAAACACAGCTTGTACGACAATGAGTATCGGCAAAAAATAGAGAGCAGCATAAATGGACTTCGTGCCACGTGATTCGACAAACTTGTATGAGACAAATGTTCTGGTGATCAAGAGAAAGATGAGTGACAGGGAATAGTAGATCATAACCATGGAGTACCTGTGGAAAATAAAAACAATTTTAAAAAAGAAAGAAAAAGGAATTTGATGGTGCATACTAGAATGATAGTCTAACATACCAAACAGTCTGTTTCTATTGCAGGCCTGTAGGAACCGGGGGGTACATGCCCCCCCCCCCCCCCCCCCAACTTGTGACCCTGTTTTTTTTATCATATTAATATTTGCCATTTTAACCAAAATCTTATATAGAGTTTGTACCCGATTCATCAGTGCCCCCCACCCACTCCCAAAGTCGTTCCTACAGGCCTGTATTGTTGTCAAAGTGTGCAAGTGACTTTTTGGTTTCTACTAATAATAACTTTTGTTGCAAAAATATTAGTGAAATAATATCAATGCTAATTACTAAACTTATAATAATAGCCAAATGCTAATCAACAAATAAAGTTTCATTATTTTGTACCACTTAATTACCAATGATGAATCCATTTTGTGACCAAAATAAGTTGATATACCGTACTAAAAATGTATAATTATATGGACATTAAAAAATAAGTCCAGTGAAGTTGTTCTAGTTACCACAAGTCAAACATGTTGTGACCTTTTCATTTTTTAACTTGCTGTACAATGACAACTTGTGATATATCTGAAGACTTCATTTGTTAATATTATCAATTAATAATATTATTTGGGAATCGGTTGGAATTTCATCATCGATCATCAGTTATAATCCCCTGGCATCAACCAATCAACTTTCGATTACACAATCGGTTAGAACAGGAACATAAGAAGGATTTGAATTATAAGTACCATACACCTGTTGTCACGTCAACTGAGATCTACACCCTACAAATGGCTAATTTTACCTTTATTAATTATTAATTATCTTTTTCTTTATGTACAAATGAAAACAAAGACCAACCCTAACATATTTACACACAGGCATACAGGTTCACATTTTCTAGCGGAGGAAAGCCCAAATTGAACGTAAATGCCAGAATTTGAATAAAACATTTATTCATATTAGCGTTAGTGCGAAACAGTAACAGTATATATATGTAGTTGCAAACAAATCACTACACATTTTTACATGGATTACGAATAATACTGATGAAAATACATTGTGAAATGGTTTCATTTTACCCAAATATCTCTTATCTTTTTCAGGGCTAGCTCTGGATCAGCAGAAAATTTTGCCAAATTATCTATTAAACTTCCAATACCCAGTTATTTTGTAACATAATATCAATTAGTACTTCAAATTTTTTCGCCAAATTAATATAAAATTTGCCAATTGTTTTCAGAATTTGGAGAGTGCCAGTGTTTTGTCTGAATTTGATCATTTACTCCAACCCTGGTGTGTGTGTGTGTGTGTGCATGTGTGCGTTTATAATCGATCATCACATCGGTAGAGCTAAACCGTACAAATGATCATTGGAATATCACTATTTATCAATAAAATTCAATGATTTTTAAAGGCATTTTTCATGACCCTTTAAAAACGTTCAAGGATTTTGTCTGCAATAGTCAACATAACCTGATACTATTACAATATTTTCATGCAAACTGTTGGTATATTATTTTAATTGACAAAATATGAATCATCAATACATTTTAATTTTTTATAACTTTCCATGACTCAACTTAAAATTTTCATGTCTTTCCTGGCCCGGAAAATGACATTTGCAAAATGTATGACTTTCCAGGATTTTAATATAAACCCTTTATGAATAGCCACACAGCACTTACAGAGGGTACACCATTTCTTGTGTACAGTGTAGGGTTGTTGTGTAGTTGATGCTGGGGTTGTACAGTAGTGTGTACCAGTCAGAGAGGTGCCGAACGCTGCACGATCGGATATTGAGGCTGCCCATGGGGTCCGACATCACAAGGGTTAACACTGCCGCCAACACACTTTCAATCAAAGCACAGAGGTGAAGAATAATCACCCGTCTACAAATCATGATAAAGAAAATTTTGAAAAAAAAGAGAGAACACAAAACAATACATGTACTTTTTAAATGGTGTCATTTATTAATGAAAAACATGTTTCATCATGAATTACCATTACTAACTGTTCAGTATATATTATATAAAAGAACTGTCCAAAGAAATCTAAAATAATAAACAGTGCTTGCTGATGATTAAAACATAAACTGCTCTACTAATACACACAAAATGAAAACAACATCATGATGATCTTTATTCAAAACATAAAAATAAAATTAATTTAAGTATGGAAAGTAAAACTAACATCAGAATGTCACCACTTTTGTTTCTTAGAACTTCAAATTCTATAAATATGAAGATGGGACAAACCAAACAATCCAGCACAGTTATCAAATAAATCCACAACTAAAATTAAATCAACAGAAAATTAGTATGTTAATGGAAAGTACTTACACTTTTTGGTTTATGACATCTGAGCTATACTTGTTAAAAATAAAATCTGTGACCTTTATTGTACAGTGTGTATACATCTGTTGACATTAATTGAAATTATTGACCCTGGTTATTTCATTTACTTTTAAACATGAACTTAATTATATTAATGAAAATTGAATACCATAATTACTGGTATTCAGCATCAATGCCTAAAATTACTTACTTTTTTCTTCTGGTTGTGAATTCGATAAAAAACCAGTGTAGGACAAGTGAAAGAAGAGCCATGAATCCAAGATACAGCTGGTCGTATAGCATAAGATGTCCAGTACATCGTACACATAACGACTGATCGTCTGGCTGGTAACCACGGGGACACGCCTACATTAAGTTAATTACAAACATTAGTAACTAGAATATAGTTTACATTAATAAATACTTAAATATGTAGTTTGTGTAAATTTAACTTGCATTTAATAGATTTACTGTTAATATATGAACCCTTTAACATAGGCTGCCACAAAATGTCTTTTAACTGTAACATCAGAAGTAAACAAAATGAAATAACAGAAATAAGTAATTTCCTTTAAAGATGAAAGATAAATTTAACATTCTGCTCTTAAGAAATATCTTGATAATTAATATTTTATGTAAAGATTACTGTCACAAATATTTCATTTAAGGTAGGCTGCCACAAAATGTCTTTTAACTGTAACATCAGAAGTAAACAAAATGAAATAACAGAAATAAGTAATTTCCTTTAAAGATGAAAGATAAATTTAACATTCTGCTCTTAAGAAATATCTTGATAATTAATATTTTATGTAAAGATTACTGTCACAAATATTTCATTTAAGGTTGCCTTCATGAAAAACTTTAAAGGTTATGTGCATCTTCAAACAACTTAATAATTACTCTAAAAAAAAAAAAAAAAAAAATGTTATAAATGTAATGTTGTACATATATTATTATTGCTATTGTTGCTTACCCCACATTGAGCTTCTGGAACTATTCTTCCACAATACAAACCAGGACATAGATGTAATTTAGTTTCCACAACTACAACAAAATAAATAAATAATTATTCAATAAAAACAAACATAGAAAGGACATGACTTTTTCAGGGTTCACACATTTTGTTTCAACAAATGACTTTCCATTGCTTTTTAAAGGCATTTTCATGATATTGTTTTCTTTTATGATTTTTCTGTAAACATCAACTTAACCTAATACATGTATTTGCATTTGTATTGCAAAAACATTTTGACATTTGATGGCTTGTCGATCTCTTGTTGTATTATTAAAATGGGACAAAAAAGTAATTATTAACCATCATTTTCAATAACTCTGACTTTCCATTACTCTAGGCCTGAAAAATTACATAATGTAAATTCCATCATTTTCTAGAATTTCTATGACGTTTGTGAACCCTGTGATACTTGTAATAAAATAAGGTTTAATAATTTGCATGTTCACTCGTGAAATTCAACTTACATATTAGTGTTTAGTACACAGTTACTACAAGAAGAAACCCAATACCTCTACCTAAAACTGTATATTTTAGACACTTCTTGGTGAGTGTTTTAAAATCACCCTTTCTTTTTTTAACAACATGTCACAATAGAGCTAGAGGGCACTTGAGTTATAATAAGTGCTATATTCATATTACTTCTCATCTAACATTTACGACAGAGACTTTCCTCAACATCATTTTGCCGTATCTGTTATATTTTACAAATTATACTTTTCTTTCGTCTTTTTAAACTTAAATATTAAGTGCAAAATTTCTGTTGAAAAGGTTTTGTTCAAACATTATTAATGTATCTAACCGTGTTTGTACCAAATAATGTAATTTAAAAGTGTACCATTACGAAATACGGCCATAAATTGAAATTGCGATAAGATAGGCTGTGATATTTGGGCCTATTGTGTATGAAGCCAAAACGATGTTGCAGCAAGTGTTTGTCATCAAACTGCTAATTTTTTTACGACCCTATGTACAAATTGTCAGCGTCACATCTAGTGAATCCCATTCACTCAGCTCAATCTTTGCTGGTCCGATCAACAATTCAGTCATTATTGTGAATTTAAACACTCCATTAAGAGACAATTAATGCAAGTTTTGCATCAAAATCTGAACTGTACACTGATGATGTCTCATTGTGATGTCATTTAATTTACATGTCGATGATGTGATGTAAATCACTTACTGACCCAATTCATAGAAAAATAACATCAGCTGCTTACGTCTGCATTGTGGCTTGTTTGCAGCTGGTTTGTAATAAATAATATACTAAAACTAACTTGCCTGTCATACAATTTTTATGAAACTTGTGAAGAGTGTTGGTATCTGGCTTACTTTTGCTCGTCACAAAACCAAAATTGTTCACTCGTTTCATGAAAATGGCATGACATGGACGCTCATTTAGTATTCTATATTTACTATCCCTTTAATGTCTACTGTACTGGACCGACTAGTTACATAGTATTTATTTTATTGTTTTTAAGTTATGTGTTTACTTTACGGTTTCTTCATGTGCACAGCATGACTATTGATTACTATTACTATTTTGTTCGACCCGTAAACCCCCCCTTTCAATGGTTATGGTAGTTTGAATCTGGGTTGTTTCACCCTAAAACCATTTCGACCTCTGCGTTGTTTCACCCTTAGTCTTATTCACCCAGGGTTGGTTCGATCTAAATCTCATTCATACAGAGTCGTTTCGCCCCCCAAAATAAATATATTTATTATAGTTTTTAAGTATTTTTTTTCTTCTGTTTATTCATTACCAAATATTAGGTAATTTTCTGTCTTTGGATATTAATGCCTTATCAGCTGTTTACTTTCTGTCAGCTGAAGCTAGGCGAACTCAACATACTGTACTCAGCATTTGAACCTCAGCTGGGTTTGTAATATATACTACTCAAAAGAATTTAAGGGTCAGACGATATTTTCGACATTATTTTCTGAATGTCAATTATATTAGCTAGACCATAATGTCACGCATGGTATTGTTCCATTTTGATGAAAGTGGGTCTAAGCAACCCATAAATGAATTAAAATCCACTGTCATTGACACTGTCAACTAGTTCTAATGGCGAAAACATGCTTACATTTGCACGTAAATTAGGACGCAAGCGAAAGGTCTGCTAAGTGCCCATAACTTGCTTTTTCACAAAGCGCTTCATCTGCACGCTTTGCACGTATATTCCATGTTCCCAATGCTGAATTTCCGTATAATTGGAGCTTGCGTTCGTGTACGGTGCACACTCCAAATTCGACAATGGTACGACTTCAACTGACTATCAAAAATCGAGGAAGGGCTATTGCTTGGCTTCAGGATGGCAATAAGCAAAGAAATGTTGCTCTGAGACTTGGTGTCAGTCAGAGTGTCGTTGGCCGACTGTGGCAACGGTACCAAGCAACGAATTCTGTTCGAAATCGTCCACGTTCGGGAAGACCCCGAAGCACTACAAATAGAGAGGACCGCTACATCACCAATATGGCTCTACGTCAACGCACAACCACTGCACGCCGATTACGTGACAATCTGCGGACTGCGACTGGAACTCGAGTGTCTGATCAAACCATATGCAATCGTCTGAGAGCCAATAATCTACGCTGCCGTCACCAGGCTGTTCGACCACCACTTCTACCACGTCACAGAACGGCCAGACATCATTGGTGCACGCTTCATCTGCGGTGGCAACGTGTTCAGTGGGGTCGAGTGATGTTCACTGATGAGTCCAGGTTTAGTCTCCAGTTCAACGACGGTCGGGTTTGTGTCTACAGACGTCCTGGGGAGCGCTTCGCTGACGTTAACGTTAGACAACGTCACCGGTTCGGTGGTGGCAGCGTCATGGTGTGGGGCGGCATCTCTATCCACCACAGGACCCCCTTCTATGTGGTGGATGGCAATCTGAATGGAATCTGCTATCTGAATGAGATTATCCGGCCGTTGGTTCTCCCAGGCCTTCAGCAGATTGGCGGCGGGGCAGTTCTGCAGGATGACAATGCCAGACCCCACCGCGCCAGGGTGGTAACGGACTTTCTCAGACAACAAGGTATCGCCAGGATGGATTGGCCAGCATATTCGCCTGACATGGCCCCAATAGAGCACGCCTGGGACGAATTAGGCAGGAGAGTTCGGGATAACCATGCCCCTCCGGCCAACCTTCATGATCTGGGTCAACTTCTTATGGCAGAGTGGCAGGCCATTCCCCAAGAGTTCTTCAGACGTCTGATCAACAGCATGAGGCAACGATGTGTCGAGTGTATTCGCGCCAGGGGTGGATTCACACACTATTAAACGAATGTTCTAATGTGTAAAATCCATGTTTGACAACCTTCAACTTTGACAGCATGTCATGTGACTTTCTTGTATACAGTGACGTTTATTTGTGGGTTTTTTGTAAATATGGAACAATAAAAAAAAAATTGGTGTAGTTTACATCATCAATCTAATACACTCTGAAACTTACTTGGTTATAAATTTTTGACCCTTAAATTCTTTTGAGTAGTATATTTAAAAAAGAAACCACAGCACATCAGTAGTATGCAGTGTGACTGTTCATAAATTAATTATTCATGTGAATACATTGTCTGCATAATACAGATCACAATGTGTGACATCTAAAAATCAATGAATAAATGTACTTTATTAACAAAATAAAAATTAGGGCGAATCGAAACATGGGGCGAAACGACTCGGTTGGAGGTACGAATCGACCCTGCTCAAAACTACTCGGGTGAACTAGTAATAAGGGCGAAACGACCTGGTACCGGGTAGTTAATATTATAGGGTTAAGGTTAGTCTTTACAACTTTTAGAGTCTTTGATATTATCATATTTAGGGGTACAGGTCGAACTCTTTCCAATAGCTTTTTTTTAATATTGATTCTGCAATATTTGTAAAGCAAAACATAGTGTGTTAATCACTCAGTGTCGATGTTATTGTGTGTACCGGAGTTGGAGGGGATGGGGGAATGGGGGAATGGGGGGTGGGGCGGAGGATGCTCCGTTTGTGAATTTTTACCTTCTTTAAGTTCATCACACGTCACTTGAAAAACCGTCATCAAGCACATGCAAAAAATTATAATTATAAGCGCAACCTTATCCATTTCTCTAACAATTTGCGTCAAGATTTCAACGTTTGTTAGTAAACAAGGAGCGTAACACTTTCTTAAAACAGGAAAAACAAAGTTTCGATCAGACAATTAGTAGTTTCAATCGCAACTAGATTTCTGTTACAAGTCATAACCGAGAATCGAGACTACGGATTCTCCGAACTCACCCGAATAGTTCCGAGTGGCGAATGTTGACTTTTTTATTCCAATCAAAAACTGGTTTACAAAACAGCCAATCATTATTTGTAACACAGAACGCGGTAATTTTGAGTTAATTTTTTTTTTTACATAGTTTGCACGGTGACAATGAATAAAAGTTCCTAACAAGTTATAATTAACCTTGACGTAAGTTTGTTTGAAATAGTGAAACAAGTTTTATGAATATAATGAGTAAAATACAGAACATATAAACGTTATAAGCTGGCGTGGAAACGAGTTGGAACGTGTTCTTCAAACAAGTTGTGACATGTTTTAAAACTTGGCACGACTCGGTCGGAAGAAGTCGCCAATTTTTATTTTACTACCTATATGCTTAAATTTACATAGATTACTAGTGTGTTAAATGTGTTTATTTTTCTCAAATGTTTATTCAATAGACTGGAAAAAAAAGAGAACAAAAGACGGGGATAAAATTCGTTTAAAACTATGGAATATGCCTTTGGGTTTCGTCAGAATATAAAAACAGACTCAGTTTTGAACAATAATGAAGATAATGAGCCATTTGAACATACTCAGGAATATGGTCTGTCCTATAAAACATCAGGCGGTTCATCAGATACCAAGAAAATGTAATGTACTATAATGTAGTGCGCGGGGCATGTTAACTGTTTTCTCATATCAAGACTGTCCCTCAAGTTTCCGTCCTCGGTCCTATTCTGTTTTTGATATATATATATATAAATGATATTGTAAGTGATATCACCTCAAATATACAACTGTTTGCTGATGATACTTCGTTGTATATAACTTGAAAATCCTAATGCATGTTGTAAAATCTTAAACACAGATTTAGAGTGTATTAATAGATGGGCCAAATTTTTTTTAGTAAAATTTAGTCCTAATAAAACTGAAACAATGACTTTCAGTCGTAAAAATGTAAACACTGATAATCCTAGCTTATTCTTAGATAATGTTCAGATATCTGAGGTTGAGGTTCATAAACATTTGGGTTTAACGTTTAAAAAATCTGGAGAATGGGACTGTCATATAAAAAAGATTGTGGATAAGGCTAGTAAAATGATAAATTGTCTTCATTCATTCAAATTTAGATTAGCTAGAAAGGTGTTAGAAAAAATATACAGATCATTTATTCTTCCCATATTTGACTATGCAGACATAATCTGGGACAACTGTACAGTGTACAGTTGTTAGGCAAACACCCTTGAAAAACTCCAATTAGATGCTCTCCGTACAATTTGTGGTGCTGTTAGAGGAATATCTCCCCAATTGTTATATAGAGAAACCGGTTTCATACCTTTACTAGAAAGGAGGCAACGTCACAAACTCTGTATGATGTATAAACTTTCAAATAACATGTTACCAAACTTTGTTAACCTTACAACTACCTCGCTCTGCTGCAGAACATAATGAATACCATTTGCGTAATGTGGAGAACCTATACATATATTTTTGTCAAACAAAATTGTTTTCGAACTACTCCTTTCCTTCTGCAGTAAAATTATGGAACAATCTGTTGTCTGATATTAGAAATTCTTCTTCATTAAAATTGTTTAAAATACAAGTGAACAAACACGACCTTGCTGTTCCATCTTATTTCTATGAAGGTGATAGATGGCAACAGATTCTACATAGCCTACTCCGTTTGGGTACCAGTGATTTGAATGGTCTCAAATTTGTATGACATGTGGCAGATACCCCTTCTTGTATTTGTGGCCATCCAGTTAAGACACAGAATTTTTTTTATGTTTTTGCCCAACATACGCTGCAGCTTGCAATACCCATTTACTGAACTATTATAATGTCAAGTGTCATACTTCACTATTTGGAAATTCAAACGGGCAACGGGCAACTCATTTTACGTGCCCCTATCCACTAGGGTTCAGGCACGCCCACCCCGGATTCAGCCTCTGACTTCGCCAGTGACCGACTCCGGGGCGGGAAATTCAAATTAAGTGTCCAAGATAATCTCTATATTTAAATCTGTTCAGAATTTTCTTATTAATAGTGAGCGTTTAGAGACCAGTTAACCATTTAACTATTCTAACTGTTTGCTATTTATTTTGTTTCTTCTACACACTCCTCTCTTCTATTCTCCCAACTATCCGTGTTATCTTTATTGTAATATTGTTCTAGCCATCTTGATGTATAACATTTATATTTGTTAATATGTAGGGAGAGGCCTCAATATAGGCACTTGCCTGTTGGACAATCCCAAATTTGACTTGCAAATAAATATTGTTTAAACCAACTCAATACTTTTCTTAGAAAGAACCACACTTACTACAGACCTTGCTTTTTAAGGTGCGCGGGTACAATCGCACTCGTACAGCGCACATAATTTCAATCTGACGAGTCTGAAAAACGGCGCACGTTACACTCAACAAACGGCACACGTAAAATAGATGGGTATATTTATTTCCACTGTTTACAAAAATTAACAGTTTTCATAGCTCACTTAGCTGATAGGAAGGTCCTTTTATTAAAACAAAAATTAAAAACATGGCAGTAGCTTCCATGCAGTCGTTAAACTGGTATTTCTCTTTCAAGTCTTTGTTGAACAAATCGGAAAATACTGGTTTAATAGACAATTTTGTAGGCATACCAGTCAAAATCCAATCGGATATTTTATTTATTTTGGAGAGTGATTTTTCACTCGCCTTAGCATACTGAGGTGTGCGTTTTCCACTCTCCTATAATTTTCAAAAACCAAGAACTGTTACTACAGCCCTTCAGACTAACTATAATGCTAGTATACAGTAGGACTTTCCTTTGGCACTGTCACGTATAACGAACATAAATACTTGTCATAAATAGTTAGGGTTAGTAACAGTGCCAAAGGAAAGTCCTTCCCTAGTATACAATTATTAATACACACACCAGTGAAAGGGTATCAGGTCGCTTCGCCCATGTCCAGATTCACCCCAGGTGAGTTGTTTCGTCCTCCAAATGGGTCGTTTTGCCCCTCCCACCCTCATCAAGGCTCACAGTGTCGGTAGCAATTAAGTCAGTCAGAGGGTTTTACGTGCTCATTCAGAGCAAGCTGTTGTTATAGGTACCTCCAAACAGAAACCCCAAGTACTAATACTATAGTTACATATATAAAGAGTATATAACATATCCGATGTCATTGTTTGGAGATACCTGTGGCTGTTGTAGTGTATGCCTGTCATGAACAGGAGGTAGCCATTGGCTACTTTTGACAAAAAATGGCTAATAAAATTTGCAAGTGGCTAAAATTTTGGCTAAGCTAACACTTAATTGCCGTTTCATCTCAAAAGTTAGCTGGATTTTAAAAAGACCATAAATTACCTGAACCTAAATTTTTTTTAAAATCTTAGGCCATGCTTGCTTATGTGAATATTTAGCAAAAATGTATGTATATATATTAAACAGAATGATAATGTGCAATGATGGGTTTTTTTTTTTTTGTATCACTTAAAATCATGTTTTCAATGCTATCAAGTCATTCACCATCTGTGTAGGAACAATATTTGAGAGGGAGGGGGTATAACACTAGTGGGAAATACACCAGGGGCGAAACATTCTGGATAATGGGGTGTAAAGACCCATGGCAAAATGACTCAAATGCAAATTTGTATTGGGGCGAAACAAATCAGATTCCCAGTGAAAGTGATGTTTTTATTACCTCAAGTATCTAAGCCGTACCCTGTGTATATGTGAGGACATGGGTAGACTGGTCTCGATGGTGTAGTGGCTAGTTAAGCCAAGCAACCAGTCTTAAGGTTGGTACATGTAGCGCAGCCCTCTACATTGCAACCAATTTGGTTGCATATGCGACAGTTTTTTTCATTTGGCGACTATTTAAAACATTTCATATTAATATTATTATCTATATAAAAAATACAAGTTGGTGCCATCTGGCTCCTAGATGGAAAAGTTAATGAAGAGGCCTGTGTAGGTAGTAGGTACCTACTGAGTTTACACTCCAGTACTGTGTACAGGCTACAGTCCCCAGATAGTTTTTAACAGCTCAGTAGGGAAGTGATGTGCCACTACACTGACTTCTCTTTCACTCATACTAACAAGTACATGTAACCATTAACCACTGTTATAAACATACAAGACAGTTGTTCGGGGCAGGGTGGGGGGAGACACTGCCCTGCCAAGTGCGGGAGTGAAAATGGAAATTTTTATAACAAAATTAGTTTTTTTCCGACTAACAGACTCTTTTTGGTGAGTAAAATTGCATGTTAATAATTATATATTTTCCTGTTTAGAATATCAGTGTCTGTATAAACAATGTATTTGTTGTCATCATAATGTTCTGAGTAAACCAAACTATATTTTACCTAATAAATTCATATGTATGAAAACATATGTGTTGCAAAGTAAAATGAAATAATAATATGTAGCTGCAAACACATTGAACTTACAGAAACTGGTATCCTAAACAGGAAAATGTATTTTATATTATTTTAAACTTAAGAAAGTCTGTTAGTTGAAAACATCTTAAAATGACTGTAAACTTGAGAAATCCCTTTAACAAGTAATGTGTCTAAAACGTACACCTTTTTCTATATTCAATTCTGAACCATAGGGGTGTCGAGTTCATTGTATTTCAATTTATTTTTGTGCTTATATCCTAGAACGCTGTCCTGGGCACACACCTCAGCTATCTGGGCTCTCTGTCCAGGACACTGGATTAGTGGGTCTACTGATCGAGGCATTAAAACTTGCTCTAGTAGGAGCTGGTACTGGGCTGCGAACCCAGTACCTACCAGCTTTATATTCAATGGCTTAACCACAACACCACTGAGGCCGGTTTGGGTGTCAAGTTTCTTTTTGTAGCATTTATACTAGTCACCAACATATGCTTACGGCCTGGTGCAAATAAGGTGTGACATTTGACACAAAAAAATATTTCTTTAAACATGCACAAATCACCTATTTTTGGATGGGGTACATGTTTTATTTTAGCAAAAAAAAAAGTTATTCGCATGCCATCAAGCTTGATGTTTATTAGTAATATATATCCGTTATGGTTGGGACATATTTCGTTATGGTTGGGACATGTAGATTTCGGCATGCTCTACGAGTAATATCTCGAGAAAGCTGAGTCTCTGAAATAAAAAGATGGTAACATGCATTAAGGAAAGCTGAGAAATTAAAATGAACACACATAGCCACATAATATTGCATGCAGGAGGCATAATGCAGATTGGAAACTGTACTGTTATGGTTGGGACACATTTAGCAAGTGCAATTTAGGATGCAAGTGTTATGTACTATGATGGTTAGTAATGTTGGGGAATTGTAGTCTATGACCAGTATTATCCAATAAAGCCTTTTTCTTTATTATATCTTCTCAATTCTCAAGTACCAATCCATAAATCTTAGAAATAAGCAATTTAGTGAATTTTGGCTTCATTTGACCATTTTAACTGAAAATACTGTCAAAATATCCCTTTATAGCTGTTGTCATGGTAATGAAACATTAATTTGTTCAAGTTAGGTCTGTGATTTATATCATGAATATTTGTATTCTTTTGCTTTATAAAGGAAAACACTAATATTAGTAATAATCTTTTATGAATTATAAGTGTGTCACGCAAAAATAGTGATATTTGGTGCAGTTTATGAAGATGTTCATGCTGATAAATCTGCTAGTTTGAGACATGTTTAGTCTGTATGTTTGGGACGTAGATAATATCAAGAAAAATAATATATTTCCATCACTCATATTTTTATCAGTGCCCCAGTACTGGCTTCAAGTATTATTCCTCTTACTTGCACCAGGCCTTAAAGGTAGACTCAACTCCAACAAGAGCCTTATGTGTTAGAAAGATGCATACCCGCACCACCAACACATACTGACACTTTAACAAATGAAAAAAGCGTAATTTTAGAATTAATAAAAAAAACCCATGATTATTCCTGCTAACTGGGGGCAGCCATTTTTGTTTCGTTTAGCTTGGGGCGAAGTGACGTCAGCTCAGGTCCAACTTCTCTATTATGCACAGTGTAAACAAACGCTCTAATTTACGACAAGACGCTTCGCTTTCATCAACCTGACTTGTAAAACAACATAAATGACTTGATAATATAATAAACTATTTAACTAAATATATTTCAATTTGCTGATGCATATAACGAAATGGAGTTAATAGTATTTTTTTCTTTTAAAAAATCCAAAGAAAAAATGCATATTAGGCCTATTGGTAGGATACATTCGAGCAAAAACGACCACTCGCGATACCTAAGTGATAGTTTTCTTTTCTCTGGGACTACGTAATTGGTCAGTTTTGTGATTTTAGATGGGAAAGTCTACTTAATCAAGGGTTTTACAGAATTACTTACAGTAATAAAGCTGATAAAGTCCATTACGATTTGAGGTTATCACACAATACCCTGTGATCTTAATAAAAGAGGCACGTCTTTTTAGTATGTCTAGACACAGTGTCTAGGGACCGTCTAAATATACACCTGCCAATCAAGAACCACAGGTACAGGCCACGGAAAGAAAAGACCAATTAAGCAAGAAAACACTCCGACTATTATTTCAGTATGTGGGTTAATTTATATACAAAATATACAATTATTTCAACTTCGACAATGGTGGTTTATTTTGTATTGAAAAATAAACCACATATACACGTTGCTGTGTTACTGGGATAGATATTATTACAGAACATTGCGATGCATCCACAAAAATCAGGTATGTTTTGTTTCTTCAGTTCGAAGACTAATTCCTGACATGGCACGTTAGGTATTATGTAACCACCAGCTCGCCAGAGGGCGTATTCACTGGGATGGTACAAAATGGCTGTGCCCGTTATATATAATAGCCGTCACATTTAACCGTTTTATTAATTAACTATACAATTATACGTGTTGATATTAAGTAATAATGTGCATTATTTATCGTTGAATATGCACACCAGTCCAAAAGCCTTGCTTTAGCATTCCTTTAATGTCATGACTGAACTAAAAAATTATTAAATTGAAGATCTGTGGATTAGTTTTATGCTAACTTTTGGGTTATCAAAATTGACCATTTTCAAGACTTTGTATGTTTTGATCCTGTTCTTAGATATAAACAGTTTAATAGGGCTTGAAGATGCCCAAGATAACCAGTAATTAGTCTGATATATGTTTCCCTCAAAGGACGATACTCAGAAATACATAATTAAATTGAGGATTAAATATTTTAATAATACCCATCACTGTATGTCTATGAGAAATTGCACATAAAAGTTCCCTTACTGCTGTTTGTTAGGCATGGCTTATCATAAGGGTTCCTAAATATGTGATGTCATTTTGGTAAGCAATATCATCTTCCCTTGTCCTAGCTCGGTGCATTCACATGTGTCGTTATGTTGGAAGTAATCGTCAGATTTTACATTATTTTGAAGGTGGGTAATAAATAAAATACCACACTTGTTTTCACTAGATATAATTTTTGCGAAACTCGTGAACTTCCAAAATTTGGTCAAATACTAACATGGTAAGCTAACTTGTTTCTTAAAGTTATACCTAGGAAAACTAGTGTAGCATTCTATACATGCATGTATGTGTTATTGTTAATTGTCAAATTTAGTCTTTCTTTTAAAAAGTGCTACAGTGTTGTTAAACAAATATATTGCTATCCTTTATTTCGTTAATTTATTTCTTGTATTTGTCATTTATTATGAAAGTGGGTTCTACATTTGATAGAGGTTTAACCAGTAAAACTTGTTTACATTACAACATGTATTAAATTGCTCTCTCAGGCCTCTGAAAATTGCGAGAACGATTGTTTCGTACCCGCGTTCTCGCGAATCTAATTTGGCATAACCTATTTTTTGTGCGCTCAAAATTTGGAGCAACGTTTACTTGAATATAACGGGTTACACAAAAAAGAAAATGGGTTACCTGGATTTATTTCTGCGTAACCGATAAATTGGTCACGCAGATTTTCAATTCTCAGAGGCCTCTCTCTATACACATATATATATACATGTTACTACTTTTATTAAATGTTATGTTGCCTTTTAAAAAAAAATTGGTCATTATAACATAATATAAATTAATTATTTTCTTTTGATTTGCATGTAGGCCAAAAATGCCAACAGCACTTGATGACTTTGAAAGTCTAGACACTATTGGCACTGGTTCTTATGGAATCTGTAAAAAGATCAGAAGAAAAAAAGATGGAAAGGTAAACACTGGGTGCACAGGTATATTTGATGGCATTTATTTAGTTTTTATGTTGAAATAACACTAGATCACTATATATATATTAATCTTTGTTGAATATTGTGTTATGAGTCCATATTACTTTGAACAAAATGCTGTATTTAATTTGTGTAACCATTCGCCAAATATGGATCTGAAGTGAAATAATGTTAACATGTATATATATCTCATATTTATTATGCACAAAACCAAAATGGTGGTGTCTCAGTTCCATGTTGCAGATAATAGAGTTGACTGTGGCAAATAAAAGAACATTGTTTGATGTCTTGCATCTTAAATGTGTCATAGGTGTTGGTATGGAAAGAAATGGACTATGGTTTCATGACAGAAGCCGAAAAACAGATGTTGGTATCTGAGGTAAACCTGTTGCGGGAGTTGCGACATCAGCACATTGTACGTTACTATGACCGTATCATCGACCGTGGCAAAACGAAGATCTACATCATCATGGAGTATTGTGAGGGAGGTGACTTGGCCACTCTGATTGCTAATAATAAAAAGCAAGGGTAAGACATTGTTTAATTATTGTGATGGGGAAAAGGTTATGTGTGTTTGTAGTGCTTACAAACCATTGATTTGTCAGTATTAGATACCATCTTACAAAAGTAAAAGTTTACAACTCTCTAGTTATGAAGGGTCCACGGGAATAACCTACAATGTCACCCTTGGTATTTTGAGATAATTGAATGTTAAAGTTTACAACTCTCTAGTTAAGAAATCGTGAAACATTTATACATAAGGGGCCGTCCATAATTTTCTACATTTTCACGTTCGTACAAACCGTACGGGTGGGGGGGTTACGGGGCCAGCGTACACTTTTTTTTGAAAATGAAAAATGTCGATCATTTGGGGATGTACACTTTGGGGGGGGGGGGGGGGGGGGGGGGTCAAAAGTGTACGGTTTGTACGCTCATGAAAATATTGAAAATTATGGACGGCCCCTAAGCAAGTGTGTTTCACAAACTATTCTTAATGGTGTACCATATTTATAGATTTTTTATTACATTGTGTTACAGCGACTGTAACATACGCAACCTTGATAACATTGACTGTTGGACATCAGATATTATTCCATTGTATTTTTATGTTTTTGATAATATGACGTCTGGCTCACAATGACTCCACATTATGTTCATTTCATTATTTACTATTTTCTATTTATTGACCAAATTTGCAACAATTAACTCTAGCGATAGTGAGCTATATAACTATTTCATGTTGAAAGTTCACCTGTGTGACCTACTTTAACGTAACCTTACTGAAATATACTTAGCTAGAGTGGCGTTTCCTACTATATGCATTTTAAATATGCTTTTTCCGTATAAATGAGCATGTTATATTACTGGAGTAGTTAGCATTTAAAAAGTACATACTCTAAATATCAGTTAGAGCTGATAATCAACAAATATGTCATAAGTGGACGTCGTACATGTAGGTTCTTCCCGTGGACCCTTCGTATGTATTTCTTGTGCTAAACTTCTAATAAAATTTTATTTTGGTGACAGCAAAAGTACATTTTTGATTTTTGTAATTCAGTGTGAATTTAAAGGTAGACTCAACTCCAACAAGAGCCTTATGTATTGGAAAGATGCATACCCGGACCACCAATACATACTGACACTTTAACAAATGAAAAACGCGTAATTTTTTAATTAAAAAAAACCCATGATTATTCCTGCTAACTGGGGGCAGCCATTTTGTTTCGTTTTTGTGACGTCCGGTGGTATAGCTTGGGGCGAAGTGACGTCAGCTCAGGTCCAACTCTATCATGCACAGTGTAAACAAATGCTCTAATTTACGACAAGGCGCTTCGCTTTCATCAACCTGACTTGTAAAACAACATAAATGACTTGATAGTATAATAAACTATTTAACTAAATATATTTCAATTTGCTGATGCATATAACGAAATGGAGTTATAGTATTTTTTTCTTTTAAAAAATCCAAAGAAAAAAATGCATATTGTTAGGCCTATTGGTAGGATACGTTCGAGCAAAAACGAACACTCACAATACCCAAGTGATAATTTTCTTTTCTCTGGGACTACGTAATTGGTCAATTTTGTGATTTTAGATGGGAAAGTCTACTTTATCAAGGGTTTTACAGAATTACTTACAGTAATAAAGCAGAACGGCTGGTAAAGTCCATTACTATTTGAGGTTATCACGCAATACCCTGTGATCTTAATGAAAGAGTCACGTCTTTTTAGTGTGTCTAGGCATCGTCTAAATATACACCTGCCAATCAAGAACCACAGGTACAGGCCGGGGAAAGAAAAGACCAATTAACCAAGAAAACACTCCGACTATTATTTCAGTACGTGGGTTAATTTATATACAAAATATAATAGTTATTTCAACACTTTGTCAATGGTGGTTTATTTTGTATTGAAAAATAAACCACATATACACGTTGCTGTGTTACTGGGATGAATATTATTACAGAACATTGCGATGCATCCGCAAAAATCAGGTATGTTTTGTTTCTTGAGTTCGAACACTAATTCCTGACATGACATGTTAGGTATTACGTAACCACCAGCTCGCCAGAGGGCATATTCACTGGGATGGTACAAAATGGCTGTGCCCGTTATAAATAATAGCCGTCACATTTAACCGTTTTATTAATTAACTATACGATTATACTTGTTGATATTAAGCAATAATGTGCATTATGTATCGTTGAATATGCATACCAGTCCAAAAGCCTTGCTTTAGCATTCCTTTAAGAAATGTTTAATGAGTACATTAGGGTATCATTAACAATAAAACCTTTTTTATGTGGCTGTATTGTTAGTAATTATATTGTTTGATATTAATTAGAAACAATTTATGCTTAAATTTATACTTTGTTGAATGCATTTGAAATTTGTAAATAAGAGTTTACATTAAAATTGGTTCTTGATTGTGTTTATTTTGTTATTTTAGAACCCATGTTGGTGAAGATTTTGCATGGAAAATTCTAATTCAAATGACTCTGGCTTTGCAAGACTGTCACAGAAGAAAAAATGGACGAGCTGTGTTGCATCGGGATCTGAAACCTGCTAATATATTCTTGGATGTTAACCAAAATGTTAAACTTGGTGACTTCGGGCTAGCCCGAGTTCTACACCATGATACAAGTTTTGCAAACACTTATGTTGGAACTCCGTATTACATGTCCCCAGTGAGTTTACTTTCTCTGCTTTATCAATTTATATATAGAAGATGTCTTTGACAAAAAAACAAAAAAAACAAGACTATGAAATATTTATTGTATAACATTCATGTTTTACCATTATTCTCAAAACGACATACTACAATCCAACTATGTCAATGTTCAACGGGGTCATTTATATCTCCTTTATGAGGTTAAAAAGGTGAGACAGTGGCACCGATGGCGTCAAAATTTTGCATTTAGATTACATTTCTCACAAATTATAAGTCCAAAGTCAGTGAAACTTTGTCTATAGTTGCACCAATGAATATTCATCACAGTGTACTGAACATTTTTATACTATGGACTTCTTGTTGATAAGTGGCATCACTACTGCAAAAATATGCCAAACCATTGAAAGAAAGAAATATTTTATTTAACGACGCACTCAACACATTTTATTTACGGTTATATGGCGTCAGACATATGGTTAAGGACCACACAGATTTTGAGAGGAAACCGGCTGTCGCCACTACATTGGCTACTCTTTCCGATTAGCAGCAAGGGATCTTTTATTTGCGCTTCCCACAGGCAGGATAGCACAAACCATGGCCTTTGTTGAACCAGTTATGGATCACTGGTCGGTGCAAGTGGTTTACACCTACCCATTGAGCCTTGCGGAGCACTCACTCAGGGTTTGGAGTCGGTATCTGGATTAAAAATCCCAAGCTTCAACTGGGATCCGAACCCAGTACCTACCAGCCTGTAGACCGATGGCCTACCACGACGCTACCGAGGCCGGTACCAAACCATTGAGAAATTATGATCGATGACAGCCACTTTATGGACCCTTGTTTTGGCTTCGTACACAATAAATCATATCGAACAGTAATTTTTTGATATGATATATTTGACAAAAGGTACTTTTTATTTCTTTTAGAACTTAAAATTAATATTTTGTCCAGAATTATGAAAAATAAAAAATACCGACCTGTAAACAGCGTTGTCTCCTTGTTATAGAAATTGAATGACGTCAGTATTCCAATGATGTCACTTTGCATCTCCTTACAATAACCATATACTGGATATACTGTTAGAACATTACTAATGCACCTGAATGTGTTTGAACAAAATATTGTTATTAAAAAATTGTATCTTTTACAAAATATGGATTTCAAATGAAATTATGGTAAGATCTGTTATATTTATTGTGTACGAAGCCACAACAAAGGTGCGAAAAGTGACTGTTGTCGACCGTAACTCATCAAAGATGTTGTTTTAATGTGACATTATTTTATAGTGAAATAGTATTTCCAAGATAACATTTGTTTCTTATTTTCACTGGTGGCTTATAGTACTTTTCTTTCATTGGTAGTTCAAATATTTCATTGATTCAATCATTTATAATATTCAGTAGTGGTATTTTGTTACTAAACATAATCTTGTAGTACTGTGATGAAATGTAAATGTATAAAGAAAAAGAGACGCTGTTAGAACATGTTTCTAAGCCTTTTCTGCATAGATTAATAACTCTTCAATGTTTAAAACTCACCAAAAGGTAGAGACATTTATTTAATAATTGAAAACCCATAATCACTGCTTGCATATTGCTGCAGTTCCCAGAAAATTATCTTGTATCTTGCTACTGGAACATGATCAGTCGAAATCGAATGGTCTTGCCCTCCAGTTTGCCAAATTCGAGGCCTGAATATGTTTGTGTTAATCGGGTTGTTGTTGTCAGTTGTGTATATAAATTGTGACATGTATTTTCTTCTTCTTTTTTTAGATCAATATATGGTATATATATTTTGTGACATGTTATTTGTGTTTTTCAGGAATTGGTAAACAACATGTCCTACAATGAGAAGTGTGATATCTGGTCAATGGGATGCATGCTGTATGAGTTGTGTGCACTCCACCCTCCGTTTGTTGCCCCGAACCAGATGGAATTAAACCGAAAGATACGATCTGGTATGTTTCCTCGTCTTCCCTCGCAATACTCCAACGAACTGGACCAAATGATTCGCAAGCTCATTGTGGTGCAAGTAAGTTACGTAGTTGTGCATTGAAATATCTTCTAGAGTTCATTTGTGAATAAATGTTGTTAATAATGTATTTGATAGTAAAAATAAAAGTTATATATCAAAACAAGGCAGGATGGATCTCTCCTGTTTAGTTTTACAATATGCAAAAAAAAAAAAGATGACTACAAACTCTGGTAATTAAGAAAATGTCTACTACAAAGTGACGCAGTGGAATTTTTGTTTTAATATAGTCCACATCAAAAAAACAGTGCTGTAAAGAATTAAAAACTCTATGGCATTGCCGATTACCGTGGGCAATTGCAGGGGTTGCTTCACTACATTGTGAAAACATTATTTTCTATAGGTTGTTAAAAGGCCAAGCATTGATCAAGTTCTGAATGACCCGTTGCTCGTGAACAGGAGATTAAAATTGGAGCGGCGAAGCTCATGTGATCCAACATCAGAAAACATCCTAAAGTATCGACATGAATTAGAAGAAGAATTCAGAGTCCGCCAGAAAGTGCTCGATCTCCGAGAAAAGGAATTAGAAAGTTTGTTCTTTCTTCACAATTCTTTCATTTATTTTTCTTCCTTCACTGAAGAAGCAAGATCTTTTCCTTAACTTAGTCCATAACCGTTCTTTACATTAATATAGTGACTCCAGTATTATTTGATAACATTATATTAATGTCTAGTTTCCTATTTCATTAACACTATAAGGCCTGGATCAGTGAAGCTTGGTTTATAGTTGCATCTTTTAATTTCCATCTCATATCATGTAAAAAAAAAAAAAAAAAACATTTTCAAATTGTTTGTTTTTAAAGATCTATAGTAATCATTAATTGTTTTTCCTAAATTATTTCTTTCATAAAATTAATTTTAACAAAATATTTTAACATGCATTGATATGACAATTTATCGATGCAACTTTGGGATGGGACATTCAATTCCAAACAATACTTGTCTTTTGGATTTATTTATAATAACTGTACATCATGTTTTTTATGTTCTAAACTGTTATGCAAGCTTTCTAAGTATTGCTTTGGTAAACAACCTTTTAACTTCCATTATAATTTTGCGGCGGGGCATAGCCCAGTGGTAAAGCACTCACTTGATGTGTGGTCTGTTTAGGATCGATCCCTGTCGGTGACCCCATTGAGCTATTTCTCGTGCCAGACAGTACTCCAAAACTGGTGTAACAAAGGCAGTGGTATGTACTATCCTGTCTGTGGGATGGTGCATGTAAAAGATCTGTTGCTGCTAATCGAAAAGAGTACACTATGAAGTGGCGACAGCGGGTTTCCTTTCTATATCTGTGTGGTCCTTAACCATATGTCTGACGCCATATAACTGTAAATAAAATATGTTGAGTAAGTTGTTAAATAAAACATTTCCTTCCTTCCCATTATAATTTTACCTGACCATCATCTCTAGACTTGTATACCAAAGGTTGTATTTGGGTAACAGCAAGTTTCCTCTGATATTGAAATAACCATATATTAAACCAAATAGCCATAATTTAAAATATGATGAGATGTTAAACAGACAACCTTTTCTTTATCATAGCACTAAATATTTCCAAAAGTTGAAATTATTTATTAAATATTTCTTGCCTCTTTATAGGTCGAGAGAGAAGTGTAGCTCTACTTGAAAAAGCAGCGGAAGAGAAGTACAAAAGGTAATCAGTAGTAGTGTGGAAATACTTAATTTTTTCATGTAAATCTGAACAATATTTGTTTTGTTTTATTAGCTGTTAAAAACATGTTTGTACATAAACAGCCACGTCTGTTGAGCAGCCACCCATATGAGTATAAAAGGTCAGGTGGCTGCTTAGTCGGATCAGGTTGTTAGTTAACATTACTATTTGTGGAGAATAGTTAGCTTACCTTTTAAGACATTTGACTGTCAAAGCAAGTCTAAGAATGCTTGTTTTAGTTATTGGTATAAACCTGAAAGATATTTGCATTTTTAAGAAACCATTCAAATGTTTGAACTTGCTGTTGGCTATTCATTTTCTCTCTACCAAAATATTGTCCGAATACAATTGCCAGAAATGGTCACTATGTTTTAGTATCTATGATACTGTCTGTCTTCTAATCCTGAATTTGAAAGCTAAAAATTGTTCTGTTTACATAGAAGTTTTAATGAAAATTCACAGGGTTTTTTAACGCTCTTCCATTGCAAATTCATTTAGACAATGTAAAACAGAAGCATTATTCATATTTATGCAGGTACTAAACAACAAATTGGTATAATACAATGCAGGTATAAACAAATACAAATAATAATCTGATTTATCTTGCCACCTAAACCCGTTACAACAGGTGTGGTTCATTGTTTATTAAGCGTGATTATTTCATAACACTTTGGTGTTTTAATTACTTGTGAAATGATGTCATTGTTTATAAGGTGACAACAGCCAGACAGTACAGGTAAGATCACGTGCCAGTGTAGACCAAGCTAATTACATTATAAACTGTTCTTTTGTCCTTGAATTTGCATCTGAAGTCTAGAATAGATAGCATCTAGTGTAGGCAAAGATTTGTTCCTAATAAATTAATGGTAGCTGGATGGGACTTTAAAACTGTGCCGGTTTACACAGAAATAATCTGGTTTGGACATAGTCCACTGTATATATGATATATAAAAGAGGATCATTTTTGTATGTCCGAAAATTAATGTACACATAAATTGTGGACAGATTCATGTACTTGTTGTATATGACAGTTCTCTTCTCTTGATATTAATACATATTGCAAATGTTGTAGGGTAACGGATCTGCTACAGCAGGTGAAGAAGCGCAATGTGATTGTGAATGACGAGAACCGACAGAGCCCCAGATCGCCCAGTCAGCTAGGTAGGAAGGTGGATAGTGGGCGTATACAGTTTGTCTCCCCTATCCTGCGCTCAGCTACCAAGGTCTTTCCCGGTTTTAGCCCTAAGTCACCAACATTAAATCTTCTGCAGCATGAGCGCTCTCCGCTTCAAAGGCTAAACCAAATACATAGATAGACAGCTGTGGTTTGATTAACCTGCTAATAGAATTGATGTTTAACCAGTGCTGATATAACCATAGAACTATCTGTCTCAAGGTAATAATAAACTTCCTAGTAATATATTAAATGTGGATCACAATAATACTTAACTTTCTAAGCACATGAAATATGGATATTTCTAATATTTAACTTTTTAAGAATGTTAAATATATTCATGATATTAATACTGAACTTTTTAAGAATGTTAAATATATTCATGATATTAATACTGAACTTTTTAAGAATCTGAAAAGTGGCTAATATTTTTATATCAATTACATAAATATTTGTCATTTGATATTTGTTTTTAAAGTAAATTTGTTTTAATGTTATGTGATTTTGGTTTCAAACTTCATGCAGATTCTGTGATTAACTATCGACACTTAGTCTGTCAATTTGTTTCTTGTAGTTCGAATACTTTATCTTGGGACAAATAGTTGCATGCTAATAGCTTGCTGTGTGTAACCACTGTATAACATTTCTGCATTATGTTGTGCTTTTGAATGTGTATAACTATTTTTTTTAAGTACAAACGTACAATGTAGTGACCACTTGACTTTACTAATTTGAAGATGTTTTAACAAGTTAGTATATCTGGCTCCCTTTATCACATTTTTGTACTACAAGATAAAACTGTAAACCAATAATAAGGTCTGGATAATCTTTGAAATGTTTTTTCTGCAGGCCACAACTATAAATATATGATTTGATAGCAATTTTCATTTGTATCTGGGTATGCCCAACTTTTAGGGTAAGTAAGCTATGTGAATAACACCTGAGCTGGATTGAATGTTTCCCTTGTAATCTTTCCCATTATGGGCAAAAATTTGGAGACATCCTCATGTTCATAGCATCTGCTTAACATTTGACTTTTGTGACTGGTGACACCCTTATAAAATTACCTTTTGACAGCTGACAGTTTTTTTGTTTCAATATGGTAAGAAATTAAACATTTGTAGACATTTTTACTTTGGACCTGTTTAGTGATGTTTTAATTTTGAGGTAATGTAGATTAATTATCTCCGTTTCCTGATATGTTTTTGTTCATTTAATTCATGTCCTTTCTGATATGTAGTTTCATATGGATTTAGTGACTGTGTAGTCTTTAAAACATTTGTCTTTGATGATATAATTCACATTAATCTGCATGTAACTATTAGTCTGATACTTACTTGTAGTCTTAGATTGTGTTTTAACACTTAGATTGCGCTTAAACTCTTTCACTTTGATGGGAAGATTCTACCAACATACTCATAAGACTAAAAAAAAGTTGTTCGGTGCCAACTATGTAATGACAAATACATTGCACCACAGTTTACACACTGTATTCTTCAAATGCCTATTTTATGACTATAAGTGATGTAGTGTTTATTGTATGATAATCAATGTTACCAAGAAACTGCTCTCCTCAAGTTAAGTAGGAGAGCAATTGCTCTGTGTCAAATTCACAGTAATTTTGTGTAAATAAATTAGCAAAATAAGTGATGAGCTGAGCAGTTTTTCACCCATGTGGAAATTGTTTTGCATGAGTGGGAGCTTGCGTCAAACTGTAAGGACTGGTTTTGCATTTCAAAATAGCTTTAATTGTTCTAAAATTCATATGGCCAAAATCAAAATGTTTTAAGCCAAATATGTGTATATTGTTGGAATCTTCCTTAGTGCAGTCGAAAATACAATCAAACCTCTAACAAGCAACTATTAACTATAATGTTTATATATTGACATTATCTGGTTGCAGAGAAATGTGGGATGATGATTAAGCATTTGGATAGGATGGTTCCCAGTTACAACTTTCTAACAACAGAATAATTTCAAATGACTGTTTTCAAATGAGTAGTGTGAATAGAAGGTACTAATGGGTACCAGTTTCTGTAATAAATATGGTATAAACAAAAGTCCAAAATAGACACTATGAATTCTAGTATTGTTTTGTTGACCTTTATGAAAGTACATGATATGTGCTGACAAAGTTAGTGTTAAATTTAAATTGATGTTATAAATATTTGCACATTAAAAGACAAACAATTAAGTTACTAAGAAACAGCTGAAATGTGGAGAGCTGGATGCTAAATTAGTTTTCAGTAGTCCCCTACCGGTCCAACCAGAGGGGACTCTAGGTTTTGTGTCCATCCATCTGTCTGTCGGTTTTCTGGTTTTTCCGCTTGCCACATGTTGAACAGATGCAAAGAAGCAAAATATTTCTGCTATTATGGTAGTAATAAGAAAAACTTCAAACTTTTATTTTGGACAAATAGCCAGTTTGAATTCACACTTCTATTTTGTAACATAAATAAATGCCACTTTTTTTATCTTTTTTATATGGTTTTTATACAACTGTTGATCAGTTACCATCTAACGGAAGTATATGACAAGTTAAGTCATGTTGTAATTTCAATTTCTCTTCATTCTTACATCCAAGTAAGGTTCAGGCACACTGCCTGTTTGAGATTGAGGTTATAGTGGTTAGTACGTAGGAGCTGTTAATAACTCACTTTGGGTACGAGCAGGTATTTGCCTGAAAGGTGCTGGTGTCTTCTGAATTCAATTTGATTTCTTTTTTAAAAAAGCATGCACATGTATCAATTACCATCACTTGGTTGCATAATTCAATGTAATGCATTGGTCATAGATACCGGGAACAAAACCATTTACAATTTGGCAAACAAAACCATTTTTGTTGGAAAAATATGGCAAAATTATTTTTCCTCTCGTACTCTTTCATGCCTTTACATCCACCCACACAGGAATAATATCTGCCTATTAGTATTAATGTGTAATTAAATCAATGTGTGCTGGTGGTGGTGGTGTTAAACAAAACAAACTTTACAAACTATTACTGTATATTTGAAAGTTGATCAGTAGGTGCAAAACAATTATAACCTATGATCAGCAATAAAATTCCAGCTCATTCCCTCTACTCATGTAATGTGCTTAGTCGGTGTATACTTTTGGCCAAAAACAAAATAGTGATTGCTTGGTAGAGGTTTGACTGATTTTCACATTGCTGTTCGCTTTCCTCAAACATGCTTAATCATTTCTTTCATTTCTTAGTGCTGTAGATTGTCTTCTCTTTCTAATATTTGTGCAATATAAACATGTATATTAACTTTTGTAGTGTGTACAATATACACTTGTACATGTCAGTGTGTACAATTTATTGATGTTTTTAGAAGGTTTTCTGTGCCTTTGATGATGTAACCATCTGGTATGCTGAAGTGTTTGGAACATTTGTAATGCCCATATCTTTTTAAGGAAACTTATTTTTTGATAATCTGCTTTACAAGCTTTTCATGTTTTGTCATGGAATGATATATAGTGTATCTGGTCACAGTATTTGTAAATATTCACATTTTCATTGTAATAACCATTGAACAACTGACTTTCATTCATAACTTCACACAAACTCATATGATACTAGATATAGTTTGATGATGCTTCTTTGAACTGGTGGTTTGTAGTTTTCTCAATGTAACCGCTTTATTTGTAAAATAGATTTTGTGCAAACAATTTGTTTAATTCAGAATATGAATATAAAAAGTGATCTTTTTTCATATACCTTTTTTGTTTGACATAGCTGTGGTAATGTTTTTGATCATGTCAGAATGTTGTTAAACATTCTTTCATAACAAATGTAACCATATTTTTAGTTTGAAATTTTTATTGTTTGATATGCCATTTATTTCTATATGCATTCACCATGAATTTCAATAATGGATCATTACACTTGTCTATATGTTAGTCTGCAGTAATAATCTTATGAAGTTTTAAAATACCTGGAAGTTTTGGCTTTCTTCTTTTGTATGTCTATATTTAGGTTTCAGATTCCAATAGTTTGTTATTTGTTACATTTTTGAAGTTTTGTCTTCTTTTTTTCTTTTTCCAGACATAGTTGTTTATGATCACACTGTGAGCTCACCTATAATTATATTAATTGTAGTTGGGATTTGCCATGCTATTATTAATCCTATACCCACAATAATGTTTCATTAATTATAACCTTTTGTCTGCAGTAAGGCATACTGTATAATTTTCTGTGACAACTTTATTTTAGATTGTGTTTATGTATTTGTTTTGTTTTTACTTTATTTGTTACCCTGCAGGAAGTTAGGGGAGATTATCTCTGGCACTCAAGGCACGGGTGTGAGCTTTTTGTTTTTGGTGTTTCTTTTCCATACTGTCCATTTCTGACAGACGTTTTTTTTATACAGGTACATGTTGTCTTTAGAGAAACTCTTCTGGTTTTAGAGTCATTGTGCTTTTGTAAAAAAAAAAATTATATTATTTACATTAGACATATTCAATTTAGTATGTAAATAGTTTGTTACAGATATTACACAAATACCAGTTTGTAACACACATATCCTAACAGCTATTATAAACACTACACAAATACCAGTTTGTAACACACATATCCAAACAGCTATTATAAACACTATACAAATACCAGTTTCTAAGACCACAAATGCCACTTTGTTTTGAACACAATACAAACACAAATACCAGTTTATTACAATCACTATGCAAATATCACTTTATTGCAGTTACTAAACAAATGCAAGTTCATTATAACCACTGTACAAATACAAGTTTATTACACTAACAAACAACTACTATGCAAATACAAGTTCATTATAATAACCATGTAAATAACAATTTATTACAGCCACTATACAAAAACCAGCTAGATACAACCACTATGCATATACCAGTTTGTTACAACCACTGTAAATACCAATTATTACACCATAATTGAAATACCATAACACACCATAATAAATATTGCATCTGAATTGTATTGAACTACACTACATTTATTATTTGCAACAGAACTGTCGAAAACTGGCAATTCATTAAAAAATACAAAGTAGTATTTATTTTTAGATTAACAAACAAGAAGATTGATAGCATGAATCGAATAAAACATATTTAATAGTTTTGGGCCAGTGAAACTTCACTTTAAATTTGTACTGTGATTAAATGTGATTTTTACTTTAATATATAATCTTTGAATAGGTGTAGTTTTATATTCAGGAAATTGTTGGACCCACTCCTGTGTAACATGGTTGCCATGGTGATTAAGTGGCAATTTACATGTAGATGTAAATACATGTATATACATGTACCTTTGCATGTTTGGTGGAAGCATGTTTTTGTAATAAATGAAGTTACCAGTCTCAGGACATGTTTGTTTTACTTTGGGGTGTTAATTTTAAGTCAGATGATGTTAAGACTAATTTAATGCTATTAGGCCTACAAAGCATTTTTCACTTTCTGGTATGTAGAGGTGAAATTACAATTATAATCTATGCAAGAATTTGTTTTGATATATTTCAGAGCATTTCAAACTTTACAATCATATTTATTCAATACACATTTTATGTAGCAATACAAATACAGAAATATTTATTCATTTATAATTATATTTTGTCTGACAATTGACACGCTCATAACTGGTACTTTGCAGTATATCTACCCTCTATCTAGTTTATGCTTGAATATAGCTTTTTAAATTGATGGAATACAGAGCTTGGAAATAGTAGTAGCATTGGTTTTCTTCAGTCAGATTAGATCATGTATATGTATCCATTATTTGTCTGTAAAATATATATTTTTTTTAATTATGACATGTAATCTTTGGCATGGAACCTTTGATGGCACTTGGTTTGGTGGAGGGGTGAGATGTAGCTCAGTGGTAGAATGCTTGCCTTTGGTTTGATGGGTCACAGGATCAATCACCCTTGGTGGATATATCAGAGGCTGATAAGATCCCATGCTGCTTTATTAGGAATAGCCTTGTGTGGCAACTGGTTGTTTCTTTCTCTGTTGACCAAATGTACATTCAAAATAGCTGCTAAACAAATATTCCGTTCTTTTATTTGGTGGGACTGGTGAGTTGAACATCATTTTAACTATAAATCATTTTATTTGTTAAAACTTTACTGTATCAGTATCATCTGTTAGAACCTTGTTGTTTAATAGCATCTGACTGCAGTTGGCCATGATGTTTTTGTTTTTATACCAATATTCATTTTTATGAAAATTATTGTTCAGCATTTTCAACAATAATGTTCATCAATTTGATTAAATAGAATATTCTGAACACTGTTTTTATACTGTACCAGAAAATCACACAATAGGGCCTACTTTTCTACTTTTGGTAAAGTTAATCACTATATATTATATTTTTTCATTCCAGATTCACCACCGCCTTGTTTGTCTCGGGGTGAGAGAGACGTGGATTCTCCTAAAAAACGAGTTTCATTTGACATTAATGGAAAAGAAAACTTGAGAACCAAGTCGAGGTATTCCGACTGCCTACCATTGGACTACAAGCACTTTGGAGATGATTTATATTCAAAGGAGCTTGCCAGGAGACAAGAACTCAAAGACAGACTTTTTGAGGTCAAAACAAAAGCTTTAGAGTACCATGGACTAGATCTGAAAACCAAATACAGATGTAAAAATGGTGGAATCCTCAATTTTAGATAATCATTATAGTCTTCCTAGAAATGAATGTTGATGGAGAGCTTCCAATGTAGGAATTGTGTGGTTCTGAATTTTGGTGGAATTTTAAACATAGAATGAAAGTGCACAGGAGTTTATAACAATTTCTGTATACAATATACAATGATCACTACAAACCCCTGTTGGTTAATCTTAAGGGCGGGGGTGGGGCGGGCCAAATTTTTGGATCTTCAAAAAAGCTTGCAATTGGATTGCTTCTTGAAAAAAAAATTAATAGTCATGTCTTTTTTTAAAAAAAAATGGAATTCTGAATTTTAGTTATTTCGTGTAGATATACACGGTATCGGCAACCAGCTTAAATCTGAAATGACTATTACTATGTAATGGAAAATCAAAGAAATATTAATTTATGAATCGTGAATTATTGGAATTGTTTCGTATTATGAAAATATGTGTTGATAACTGTGCCAGTAAACCCTTCACCACTGTACTCTAGACACCAGAATATGAATCAGAATGGAATAGAATGTGTGACTTGCTAAGATAACAGTAGCAGGCATCATTGTCATATGTTTAAAATGAAATCATTTTGTTAGCTTATTTATAGACTATTGTTAACCCAATTTGTGTTGTGCAACACTATTGTAGTCACACTTAATTATACATCAGATACAGAAATAGAACATATCAAAATAGATAAATATCAATGAAATATCTATTTTGTAAACCTGTTTAATTTAGTTTTATAAAGACTTCTTAATTTGGTATATGTATGTTACCACTAACTGAGCAATTTTAAATTTAGGGTTTTGGTAAAATGAGCTTGGTGTATTGTTTACTCTTATTTTCAGTTATAAAATTAACTACTATACAGAACTCAGAAATTTGGATTTATTAGTCTAATGTAAAACGGTGGACATTTCTTACTAAAAAGTATATATATATATTAGTTTCTGATATCAACAAATTTAATTGGGCTAGCAACAGTATTTTTAACTTGATTTTATCAAAATTTATTCAATGATACGGTAAGAATGAAGATTTTAGTTGCTCCAACTAGTGCTCAAAATCATTGTATTTTGCTTTGTATGTGTGAAAGTGCATGTGAAAGAACGGTTGCTCAAAAAAAGAAAAATACATGTATTTGGTGGCACAAAGGCATGGAATTTACTGCACTTCATCAAGTCTAGTTTTTAAATATATACAAATGTATTCTGTTTAACATGTATATTGTACAAAAAGACTTGCTGAAGTGCAGTAAAGATTACAAACTACTGTACTTTATTCTGTCCTCAGACCACAAGGTGGTGCTGTTTAGACAGTATAGTGTAGATTTTTAAAAGTGTTTTTTACTTTAATTTTTGTCAGTACATTCCAGTACTCAAGTATTAGTAATATACATTTTATTAAATACATTTTCACTTTAAATTCTGAATCTCTTGCAATCCAATTGTGGAGTAGTCTTACATAACATTAAAACTAATAAAATTATTTTTATTCAAGATCATGCTACCTACCTTTTTTGTAGGCTTCAAATTTTATAAGTTATTGTTAGACATTAAAATCATGTCGCTCAATTTGTTGCTTTTTGTTCTTAAATTGTCCTTAAGGTATAATGTTTTATACCAATAACTGATCAACTGTAAAATTAATTCTGTTTCAACGTTATAAAATATTTTTAAAAATCAGTTTAATCAGTCATCTTTAATTTACATTACATGGAACAAGGCAACGACATTGATTTCCTAACATTCATATCTAATTTGGTTTTTACTTGTACGAGTATTTAATAATGGTTACGTTGTTGAGATGTTTCAGTATTGTTTTTGTATTATATATTTGTTACACTATATAGTTATGTGTTGGTTTATTATTTATTTAATATGTTGTGATATATTTATTGAATCAAATTAAACTATGATGGTGATGTATAACCATTTATGTCTTATTGATACAGTGAACTTATTATCCCATTTATAGCTTTCTAACATGAATCAAGTGATGACTTAACAACATCACTATAAAGGATGGTACATGAAGATTGTTATGAGGAAGGGGGTTAATGATTGTTTAGGACAAGGTTTATGCATATCAAAATGGTTCACATTCAGCCATTGAGCTTCATTGAATTTACCGTGGTCCTTTTTGGGGGGGGGGGGGGGGGGGTAGAATGTTCTTTTCCAACTTGGATTTTCATGCTAATATTCATTAAAAGGGCACACAGATCAGCTATCTATAGTCCGTCCCATCCTCCTACAAATATGTTGGGGGGTTTTGTAAATCATTTCAGTTTGGTTTAACATAAGTAGAAAAGTAAAAGTGTTTTGGAAATAACAAAAATAAAACCCCAACTTATTTTTGTGCAGTTTAGAAAACAATTGGCTCATAAATAAATAACTTGTAAATCAATAGCATTAAAAAATGCATTCCCTAAGGCTGTCTGTCCAGGCCAACAAACCTTCAGATATCATGGAAATGATCATTTCCCATAGTGTATTAGCAGAATCATGGACCTGAAATTCCATTACCCATTATCGTGAATCATAATCCATCATTACTGAAAAAATAACATTTCCCATGGGCTCCAAAAATCCCTAGGAACTGACACTTAGGTAGCCTGTACTGAACACCAATGACAAGAGAGATGCCCAATATTCGTGGGGCCATCCATAAATTATATACACCCCCAAGCCCTACCCGTAGCCAGGATTGGGGGGGGGGGAATCCCACACTATGTATGTATGATTTTATCAAATTTAATGCATGTAATGGGTAGTTTTTTTTACAAAAAACAGGTTTGATGGGGGGCATGGCCCTCTTGACTATATCACTGCCCCTGAGGAGGGATTCGAGCATTAGTATATGTAAAAATAGAGTACAGTGGTGAAGGGTTCATTGACAGAGTGGATTCGCCAAAGTGTTTTCGATGTACTTTTCAGTGTCAATGTACACCTTTACATAGGGGCGCGTGGGTAATAATCGAACGTGCCAAAGGTGTACATGGGGGGGGGGGGGGGGAAAACCAAATCAGATTTTGTGAATATACATTATGGATGGCCCATAGGTAGTAATTTTTGTGGATCACATTAGAGACAGTGTACAAATAAGCATAATTCTTAGAAACTGCATCTATGAAATAGCCCAGCTTATTCCCAAAGTCAAATTTTTATTATTAGATTTCAACAAATGCTGTAAATCAGTTGTTAAAAGATGTTTATGAAATAAAAAATTATTTATTGAATTAATGTGTTCTGTTTAGTTTTAAACAAACGTCTACCTTCACCGAGGGGATTTGAACCACAGACTCGGTGTGAGACTCCAGTCCTCTACCAACTGAGCTAATAGGGACATTTCCACTAGCTACTGCCAGTAGCACTTTATACCAACATTTACCGGCGTCGTGGTAGGCCATTGGTCTACAGGCTGGTAGGTACTGGGTTCGGATCATAGTCGAGGCATGGGATTTTTAATTCAGATACAGACTCCAAACCCTGAGTGAGTGCTCCGCAAGGCTCAATGGGTAGGTGTAAACCACTTGCACCAACCAGTAATCCATAACTGGTTCAACAAAGGCCATAGTTTGTGCTATCCTGCCTGTGGCAAGCGCAAATAAAAGATCCCTTGCTGCTAATCGGAAGAGTATCCCATATAGTGGCGACGCGGGTTTCCTCTCAAAATCTGTGTGGTCCTTAATCATATTTCTGACGCCATATAACCGTAAATAAAATGTGTTGAGTGTGTCGTTAAATAAAACATTTCTTTCTTTCTTTTTATACCAACATTACTACATACCACTCAACTGATTGGGTTTTTCTTGTTCCAGCCAGTGCACCACAACTGGTCAAAGGCTGTGGTATGTGCTTTCCTGTCTGTGCAAAGTGCATGTAAAAGATCCCTTGTAGCATTAGGAAAAAAGCAGCAGTTTCCTCCGATTACTATGAGTCGGAATTACCAAATCTGACATCAAATAGCCGATGATTAATCAATGTACTCTAGTGGTGTCGTTGAACAGAGTTTTCTAAACTGTTTTTTTGCAAAGTCTCAAGATACTTGGCTAAAATGTTAATAGCCATATGTAGTCATAAGTCGGACTCCAGTTGCCTGTCCACTCTTGCTAATGGGGACACATTTTGTGTGTCTATGCAGTTACCAGTAAGGTTTTGTATCTTGTGTTTTTGGACAAGTTTCTGTACCTAACCGCTACAGATAAGATATACTTCATTGCATATAAACATTCCACATTTGGAACTGGATGCAAAACATATTTGTACAAGCATGGCACAGACAAACATGATCCTGTCGGCAAAAATGTATCTGCAGCCATACTGGACCGCACCAGACAAATGGACACATTCCTGTTATTTCATTGTGTGAGATTTCAGCTGTGTCTATGTCCACATACACAGTGAACATTCTACTTATGCTTGGCTTTCATGGAGATTTGTCCATTTTGGACCGAATTATGGCCCTTTGGACTTGGAGATTTAAGGGGACATGTATTGCTTTAGCAGTACTGTCAGAATGCTTGTTAATATGGAAGGCAAGAACTGGAACAAGGTCTAGGAGTAACCCATAACTGAATTTATTATCTACATGGTTCAACAACTGAGTTAATAAAAGCCACAAGAAGCACATGAGAAATGACGCAATTTGTGGAACCATTGCTTACCCAGTCCTAGCTCAGACTGCACGTAAAATAGGATGTCATTTCATAGTCTCCTTGTTTTTAATAAAAAAGTAACAATAATAATATGGATAATAAAGAAGTTATTACACTTGTGTAAGAGTCGTACTGATTTTACAAAACTTGTTTTAGGATTCATGTATTACCCTTGCTCTGGCTCTGGCAATACAAGAATCCTAACACTTTTGTTTTCGTAAAACTAGTTTGACACACAAGTTTGTATAATCTCTGTTTATTATATTACAGTGAACATACACCTTGTAATCTATAGATTGCTTGCTTCATAAATAAGACCTACAAAATTACGATATTCAATTTCTTAGGCAATAGATATTAATTAATCTGATTGTGTATAATACATGAAAGGCACTTTATGTAATAAATACAAGTCTGAACTATTTTTATATATGATCCTAATAACTCATTATAACCTTCACTAAGTCTTATTAAGTAATAAGATAAAAACACAAGACCACAAAAGGTATTAAATATTGGTTTAATTGCACACACTTTTACGGTGCAACATTTTATACAGAAATGGTAAAATATCAGATATTTTAATCCAACATTGTTTTGTTTCAATTTAAACTACAAATGACAAACACTTGTCTAACAGTCTTATTAACCCACACATTTTAATGTTGCTATTTACCAGGCTTTTTCTCCTGGTGCTAGTTCACGACCACCAAACATTTTACTTTTGTTTCTAAATGATGTATACTGTTCGTCATTGTGTGCTTGGATTTTTCTGCCAACCCACACTATAACAAGGGGAACGGTGAGATAGGCATAGTACTGCAAGAAACGTTTCTGAAACATGCTGAAGCCCATTCTGATTCTGAAAAAAAAAAATTCATCAAAATACTGATTCATATCAAGGAACTCAATGTCAGATCATACTAGGAATAGGATTATAATATTATATAAAAAAAAAAATAATAATTGATAAATGCAGAAAAAATATATACACACAATAATTATAACTTATATATTCCAACTGAAAGCAAAACAGGACCTATATTTAAAAAACTATCGTAGCGCTACAAAATAGTAAGACCATCATAGGCTCATATGACGTGTGCTGTAGTGACGTCATACTCTACAATGGTTTTACAATTTCATAGCGCTAAGATTGCTTTGAAAATATGAGCCCAGGACCATTACTATGGTCAGTGACAGTCACTTTTCGCACCCTGGTTTTGGCTTCGTATACAGTAAATAAAACCTATCCAACAGTAATTTTTCAATATGATATATTTGACAAAAGGTACATTTTATTTCTGTCATCTTTTAAAACATAAACTTAATATTTTGCCCTGAATTACAATTTAACCCCGACCTGTGAACAGTGTCGTCTCCTTGTCATAGAATTTTGACAGGGGTCATGGTTAGCAGACCAGTTTTATTTTAATGTGGCGAAGCACTGTAATAATATATCTCATTTTGAATTTGAATGATGTCAGTATTCCAATGACATCACTATGCATCTCCTTACAATAACCATAAACTGGGTACATGACGTTTCCGTTTTAAGAATTCTGGAAAATGTCGAATGCAAAACTGCTATTGAAAATGTTTTGTTTGAACATCACTAATGCACCCGAATGTGTCTGAAAAAAAATCTTGTGATTAATTTATTTTTACCATTTACGAAATATGGATTTTAAGTGAAATTACAGTAAGATATGCTATATTTATTGTGTACAAAGCCAAAACAAGGGCGCGAAAAGTGACTGTCGTCGACCTTAATGATATTGATATGACCTTCCACTAAAAGTAGATCAAAGGAAAGGAAATGGTTTATTTAACACGCACTCAACACATTTTATTTACAGTTATATGGCTTTGGATATATGGTGAAGGACCACATAGATATTGAGGGAGAAAACCCGCTGTCGCCACTTGATGAGCTACTCTTTTCGATTAGCAGCAAGGGATCTTTTATATGCACCACCCCATACAGGATAGCACATACCGCAGCCTTTGATGTACCAGTCGTGGTTCACTGGCTGGAGCAAGAAATAGCCCAATGGGCTCACTGACGGGGATCGATCCTAAACCGACCGTGCATAAAGCGAGCATTTTACCACTGGGCTATGTCCCACCACCCCCCACCCCCAAAAAAACACCCAAGTAGATCAATGAAAGTGTGGAAGAATTACAACAAAATAGCTGGTAAGCAAGTGTTGTACAGTAATTTCACGCATAATACATGCACTATTCTGGGAGTAAAACATTAAAGTACTCTATTAACAGCTATAGTAAGCCAGGCCTCGCCCCCCACCCCCCAAAAAAATAGACATTAAAAATATTTTACACCATCATTTGTCACGGTTCACATAACAATATATTTGTAACGGGCTAAATGCAAAATGAAATGGGTTATCTGAAAAAAATCTGCTTATACCATATTTGGGTTGCACAAACTTCTCAGAGGCTTGTAAGCCCTATCATGGGTCATTGATAAAACACCTAAGAAAAAAATAATACTGCACTGTTCCATTGGTCTTCGAGTTAAGCACTGGGAATTTTATTAGCGTTTTCCCTAGCTTGTTTTAGCATGGTGCGGCACCATGCCTCAATAGTCTAGCACCATCTTGCCTTAATCAGTGGCATGCTGCCCTGAGATTAAACAAGCCTTTTTCAATAATTAATTCTAAAATTGCCCTTATAAAATACCCCAAAAGGTATTATTAATTAATAAAATATGCCTTTTATATCTTTTGCCATTCATTTATTAAAGCAAGCACAAAATTACATTAATGTTTATTTCAATAAATTTTGGTGTATTTTTAATAAAATAAAAGTGCCCCGAAAATGGTGAAAATACACCAAAAGTGTTTGGTCTACCATGCCTTGCCAAATTTCTAGGGAAATCACTATTTATCACAAATCTGTTCTTTTCTTATACATGAGCCATCATTGTATCCTGATAATTATATTACCGATTTGATGTGAAAATATTTTTGTAAATATGTCTGTTTTGCATTATATTATTCACCTGCATACGAAAAAAAACCCATAGAGACAGACAAACATCCCAATTATGATTAAATCATGCTAATTTTCCCAATCCCATCAGACCATCCTAAAATATCCTGGATAAACTCTTGCATTAATTATAAAAAATTAAAATAAATAATGTGCATACATGTAACTTAGGTTCTTTCAAGTTTTAGCTGTTCCTTGTACTTTTTAGTGTGTGTGTAGTCCAAGTAGATCAATGCGCCAACAGTAGTAGGGAACAATGCTGACACAAAGTTACGACGCACCTGGTAGATAATTCTTAAAAGTAGTGGATTAACCATCAAATCTGAAAGAAAGAAAAAATCAGTTCAGCCTTGATAGTATTCACAGTTTGAAAAACAAACACAGGGCTAGCTTTGCCACTCGCCAAATTAACCAACTGCAAATTTTAGGAACAATTGGCAAATTTTATTTTAATTGATATTTCCTGGAAAATAACTGAGTTTTGGATTTTTTGACATAATTTGGCGAAATATTTTGCACACCCAGAGCTAGCCCTGAAACATCAAATACATGTATACTGAATATCAAAAGAATTACCAATATAATTTTCAGCTGTAACATTAAATTTTGTATTTTAAAGAAGGGATTCACACACATTAAGATCTATTCAGAATATACCATTTCTCATTTCACAAAACTGAGCATTTGTAATCAAGTGAACATATTCTAATTAGAAACAACCCATAATCCTACTTCGCATTTCTTGGGATGTATAGGAAAACATATCAAAACTAAATAGATTTACTCCTTAAAATGTTTTACAAGCATGTCTGCATTATATATCTGCCAATTATTGTTACAAGGAAAACTAGTAAAAACATCCCAAATGCAAAAGTGAAACACATTATAATAAAAATAACCATACGACGTTAAATAAATGGATTTCCTCAATACTAAAAAAAACCTCCGAACATTAGTTACAAAGATAAATATAAATATATATATATATGAAATCACACAGACATATGGCAGAACAACCATGATGGCCCCATTAGGCAAGGTTCCAACTTTCGACCAACTCAGTCAAATAAATCCAATAGCTCAATTTTAATTTTGATGAGCCACTTCAAATTATGCATCAAATTTACCTCACGAAATTATACAATGGCTTTTTCTTTTTGGACCTAATCTTATGGGACATTTGCAAATTCAACAGCACCAAAACCAAACTTCGATCACCCGCTACCGACCCTGGTCCGGCTGCTTGTGCTCCATTGCACATGCCAATGCAGGCGACCTCTTCTCCCAACCTTTCCTGTCCTGGATGGAGGAGCTGGCAGAAGTCGACACCTGCGCCCATGACAAGCATGCACTACAACAGCTTGCTCTGAATGTGCACACTGAACCCTTTGACCATGACCTGATGACACAGATAAAAATGCCAATTTGTTGGGGACATATTGTGATAACCAAAGGCTCCAAATGGTTGTGAATGGCCAATAATAAACAAATTCTCAAATAACTATAGTGTAAAATTCAATTATTTATTTAAAAGTTCTAAACAGGTGTAAATACACTACTCAGGGTGGCACTCTATCATCCACAACTACTTCACTCATACATTGTAATTACACCCACTAGTACTATGTACACAAACTCAGTCTCTATCTTTCACTTCAATAATTTTGCTACCATTTCAGTGATATATAAATATCATGATAACAATAAATAATCATAATGGGCCAAAACGTTTATGATTTTATCTTTATGAACTAGAACCTACTTAGTCTATTAGAGGACACTGGAACTAACATAGTGACTTCAATTTAATAAAAAAAAAGAGTTGAATGTATACCCCCCCCCCCCCCACCCACCACCACCCCTACAAAAAATCATACACCAAACACTGCTAGCAGCCCTCAAAAACATTAATAATGGGGAACATTAAAACAATGTAGGCCTAAAGTTAAACTAACTTACTAAGGGAAAAAAACTTCCCAACAGTTCAGCATTCAGATATTTCAGGTTTAGGGTTAGGGTTAGTGGTAGTATTAGCATGCATGCTGCAACGTTCGGAAGCCGGAAACTAAGGCCAAGTTCTACCGATCAAAAACAGTTTTAACTTTTAGTTTTACTATTTCAGGTTTTGTACGAAAAAAAAAATACCATGCTACAAAGTACAATGATATTGAACTAAATAAAATTGTAACATATAACTTTGTTGACAAAAGACTTTTCTATCATTTTACCAAATTCATAGTTTTAAAACAATACCTAAATGTATTATAATATCCAAAACATTAAATAAAAAAGAAACATCAAGGTCGTAAGCCGTCAAAGTAAACTGATCGTATTTTTCTGTTAATTTCGGAACCAGTCTAGAAGTTAGTCGCGGCACCTGCTGGTTGTCTTTATAGGTGAGTTTCTTCTTATTCAATTATTACCAATTTTTTATTTTACATTAAACTCTCTCTGTTGATCATATGTATTATTAAACATAAATAAAGGTAATTTTTAGATGCATTTGTCTGTTAAATATTGTTCTTTTTATTATATTGCGACATGGTTATGGGAAATAACTCTATTTAAATAAGATTCTGTTATTACTCCACACCAAAGTTAATACCTTGTAGACTATTTTATTAGTCATCTCCGTCCTTCTGTCTGTCCCACTAGTTTTTCCGGATGTACCCCCCCCCCCCCCACACACACACACACACACACATTGCCTTGAGATATTGAGCTGATATTTTGTATATAGTTTTATAATATAGTTACAGATGAAGTTTGACTTCCATGGCTATTTGCCCATTTTTATCAGAGTTTTGGCCCTTGAACTTAGGAGATACGAAAATTTGTTTTCCTGATATTGTTGGACCATGCCTCAACTTAGTGAAATGAAATTCTGTGCATAGCTTTTAATATCATGTTCTGGGGGCGGGACGTATCCCAGTGGTAGTGCGTTCGCTTGATGCGCGGTCGGTCTAGGATCGATCCCCGTCGGTGGACACATTGGGCTATTTCTCATTCCAGCCAGCGCTCCACAACTGGTGTAACAAAGGTCGTGGTATGTACTATCCTGTCTATGGGATGGTGCATATAAAAGATCCCTTGCTGCTAATCGAAGAGAGTAGCCCATGAAGTGGTAACAGTGGGTTTCCTCTCTCAATATCTGTGTGGTCTTTAACCATATGTCTGACGCATATATAACCATAAATAAAATGTGTTGAACGTGTCGTTAAATAAAATATTTCCTTCTTCTTTATCATGTTCTGTTACTGATCAAGTATAACTTTCATGGCGATTTATCCATTTTTCACAGTTATGGCCTTGAATTTAGGAGCTACATGGGACAAGTTTTGCTTTAGTAGTAATCTCAGAATGCTTGTTGCTTTTGTTTTTATTTTACTTGCAGTAAAAATGAGTATCTGTAAATAATAATTTTTAAAACATAGCTAGAATTTGTTTTAAAGCAATGGATTTAATTATTACTGTTATAAAATTAATACAAGCTTCTATGCACAATATTAATTTATACCTTAAAATCTTCCTAAGTATAAATTATAAGATTAAAGAAAACGTTTCAGATTAGGTCTATGTTTATCAGTTTTTAATCGCCCCATTAAAAATATTTTTTTTTTTTTTAAAAATCAGTTTTTATTAACATGATATCAACATACATAATACAGTAGAGACATAAATATAATACATAGTTACATGAAGATTTAATGTATCAATTTCCTTTCTTCTCTCTCCCCATAAAAAAAGACAAAAAGGTAAAAACAACAGAGGCCAATTATGTACTCGATATTTAGGGCTAAAAAACAACAAAAATAAACCTGTCACGTGAAGGGACGTAGAATGTGTGATTAAGAAAAGTATTGACATAACGTGCCCCGTGCACTAGTGTGAACTCATTTAGGTAAGCTTATATTATTTTCTGTTTCGTGTTGTGTGTGTGTGTGTGTGTGTGTGCGTGTGCGTATGTGTATCTGTATATATATATATATATATATATATATATATATATATATATATATATATATATATATATATACGAATAGAAAATCCTTCTGTGTTGCTGGCACTTCGCACCTCTCCTCTAAAGCAGCAAGTGGGCTTGAGATAATATATTTTATAAAGAAAATGTCAGAAGCCTCCTTTAAAAGTCGTATATCCTTCTTTAATTCAAATTTTCACCTGTTCAGGCTTCATCAGGGAAATCTGTCTACAAAAATAAAAATACGCACATAAAACCACTAGCAAAACGAGAGTTAAAGCTGTAATTAAAATAATAAATAATAACTTAAGTCTATATAAGAAATGACCTACAAATAAGGTAACGTAAGATAAAAGCTCAGCCAAAAAGCTGCAGAACAAACTACTGGTCAAAGATTAAAAGTATGGTAACACTAAACCTACCATATAATTGAGAAAACCCCCGACGCCATGCATAATGGAAGCTCTTGAATTGTCACTGAAATCTAATGTGTGTCAGTATCAGGATGGTGAAGGAGTCATCTTATATGCTTCACCTAATCATGGAACAGCTATGGGACCAGCACACTCGTGTGATTATGTTGACATTTACATGGGTGAAATTGACAAAAAACTTGTTTCCAGTACCCCCGTGCCTCTTTTGTCCTCACTATTACCACTTGAACAACACAAACATTGGTAATATTTCGACTGAAGCAGATGTCGTGATGACGGTATTACCATACTTTTGGATTCAGACCACATTGGAATGTTTGAAAACCACTTACAAGGGCTACATCCACCCAGCATTAAATGGACTGTCACTCATGGTAGGGAGGTACACTATCTGGATACCAAACTCACAATAATGAAAGACAAAATCATCATTGATGTATATTCAAAAAGCTGCCATTCGTATCTACTTCCCACAAACTCGTTCACCTGCGGTATTCAAAGTACTTATAGCGGGAGTAGGTACACGTCTGCGCATGTAATGCAGTGAGACGCAAACTTTAGAGAAAAGGATTGAAGAATATGCCAAGTATTTTGTAATGGCCGGTTGGGATTATTCCAAGGCTGTTACAGAGTTAAAAAGAGGTGCTAACACAAACAGAAAAGAGATGCTTACAAAATCAAGAACAAAGAAAAAGAAAAAAATAGCATGGATTACTACATACGATCCGAAAGTTCCACCCAAATCAGAAATCATCAGAAAAAAACATGTCCATACTTTATCTAAATCCTAAGAACAAAGTAATATTCCCAAGAAAAACTATCATTTCTGCAGACAGACGCCGACGGAACCTGGCCGAAATGTACAAACCAACTGTTCCCAAACGTGTTATTCAGCATGGCCCGTTACAAAAAAATGGGTCTTTTAAATGTTGTGCAGAGATGTGACACATGTGCACATTCTGTGGGAACTATTTCACTGCAGGCTCCTTGGGATAAAAGAATATGGAAGGTTAGGAAACATCTTTCCTGCAAAACACCAAATGTTATCCATCTCATACGGTGCACTATCCACCCTGATGCTAGCTGGTACATTGGCTCCACAAAGAATCTAAAAGCAAGGTGGCGCAAACCATAAATCAGATTGTAATCTCAAGAAAACAACAAAATGTACCGTATCCCAACACGTGAATACTGTTACCCATCCGAAAGATCCTAATCTAACGTTTCTACATATCTGCGCTATTGACTTAGTTGACAATGAAAAACTTCTACTTAAAAAAGAGATGTGTAATATGGGAACAATTTTCAAGGGACTTAATTCCAGAAAAGAATTCAATTCCTCTCGCACTTACGAAAAGTAATTTGGACTGAAACAGAATACATGCATAAACTGTTTTAAAGTGATTTTTATTATCATTGCAGTTTTACAACCACGCACCATCACCTCTTGCATTCATTTAATTAGCTTTATTTTATTTATTTCATTTATTTTGTTCTGATTTATTCACGCATTCATTCATTTATATTTGTTAATTAATTCACTCATACTATGTATTCACCCACCCACCATATCCACCACCATCCTTCATTGTATCACTATTATATGACCTTTGTTAGTTTTACAAGACCTTTAATCTCCGACCAGCAGTTTCCTCTGCAGTTATTACTTGAGTTTTACTCACTCCTACATTCTCAGCTTCACGGCTTGTTTTTAAGAGTGGTTGTTTACCTCGCATAAGGTTTATTTCATTTATTCCATTCATGTTTTCATGCAGTATGGTTTGACTTCTTTTAGCTTAGTTTTAAAGTGAGTTTCTTTTAATGTTTTAAGATTATTTTATTAAATTGTAATAAATATATATTATTATTAGTTGAGCTAGCTTAGTGATTATTTTTATCTAAAGTTACGTTATATTCAAGCCTAATATTAGTAAGGTTTTTATTTTTATATATATATATATATATATATATTGGGGGTTTTAAATACTTTTTACACATATATTCAAGTAACTTATCATCTTTATTACTTGTAAATTATCCGGGTAAATTCCTTTTATGTATTCAGATTGTTTTTGCTATTGATTTATCTAATCATGCATTTATTCTTTCATTATTTTGTTATTTTGTTCTTCGTTTCATTCATTCATTCATTTATTTATCCTTAATTATTATTTTATTCTTCCTACCCACACTTCTTTTTACCTCAGTCATATGGTAGGTTTAGTGTTACCATACTTTTAATTTTTGACCAGTAGTTTGTTCTGCAGATTTTTAGCTGAGCTTTTATCTTACGTTATCTTATTTGTAGGTCCTTTTCTTATATAGACTTAAGTATATTATTTATTATCTTAGTTACAGCTTTAACTCTGTTTTGCTAGTGGTTTTATGTGCGTATTTTTAGTTTTGTCGACAGATTTCCCCGATGAAGACTAAACAGGCGAAAATTTGAATTAAAGAGGGATAAAATCATATATAACTTTTAAAGGAGGCTTCTGACTTTTTCTTTATAATATATATATATATATATATATATATATATATATACCAGCGACAAATGATAAATAATAGGGTGCAGGAACGTTACCCTCCCACCACCCAACCCCCAGTCACACATCGACTTCATGTGTAGGTATCAATGCGGTGTTACGGTTACGGTTTGCAACACAAAAAATATATAATTACACCAAAAAAAAGATGATCGAGACATGGATAATGGAGACATTAAAGCTTTTCAGAGGTCCATAGGCAACTACAGAAATGGGCGAGTGGGGCATCCCATACAAATCGCACAATTTTTTTTCGTTTGTTGATTTATATACTATACGATCCCAGGCGTACATGTTCTATTAACTCTTTCCTGAAATATCACTGTTACATGTATACTTGTTAAGTAAGTCCAAGGACCTATGCAACAGCAGAACCAGTGTTTTAATTTGGGAAAATTCGTGAAATTAATCAATTTATAAGCCAGACTAGGAGGCACGGCTGTTCATAAGTTAGGCTATTTAAGAATAGTTGGATATCATATTCAGAAACAGAATTTTTAAATACAACACACCTCCTAAAAAAAAAAAAAAACCCCACAACCCCCCCCCCCCCCACACACACACACACACAAAACAAAACAAAACAACACAAAAACAAAAAACACCCCAAAACAAATGCAAAAACAAACCCATTTCTGCAATAAAAGTCATGACCGTTGATAGTATACTAGTATTTAGACAAATTTGGCGGGATCCATATAGCTAACAAGTCATGGTTATCACTAGCAATACTAGCATATTATTAATAAAGGTTCTTAGAGGTTATCTCGAGATTTGCATAGGATGCCAAAATTAATGTCTTTGCATCAGCACTAGGCCTACTGGTTATTCCCACTCTTGTGAAAGGTTTATTTTCTCTTTAATCATTCCAGATAAAAGCTACTATGCGTCCGTAAGATTCGGCAACACATGATTGGTCTTCTACAATGTCATTCGGTTCTGTGGAAGGCGTTGCCCAGTTGTGCTTTTTGGCAGACGGGTCTTGTTTTCGCGGCATTTTGATTTCTGCCTCTCGTGATCAGTACACACTACTGGGTCGACCAGCGCACAAAGACTGCCACGTTGATACTCACGAGTGCTGTTTTGACGAGGATTCCAAACTGATGGATTTGGTAGTTGTTGACCACAGTAACCAAGATGAAGAATGCGTCATACATGGCGTTATGAAATCGGGAGGGGATAACTGCTCATTAACATCAGAGCACGTCCATTTTTACACAGACGAACTTCTTGTTGGTCGAAAGGCTGAAGACTGTATTCGAAAATATTTTTCCAAAAAACTGTTAGATCAGGAATGCTTCATTTGTATTGGGAAAATGGAAATTGATTACACTACTCCACCTGTAAATAGTGTTCATGATAACTCTGCTTAAAGTAGATTTGCTATATCAATTAGATTTAGTATAGTTTATGATGTGGTATGATCAAAAGGAAATCGTCCGAGTTGATGTTCTGTGAATGTTGTTAAAGTCGCAGACCCTAGTTTCAACATTTGGAAATGGACAATAGGTTTGGTTAATCTTATATATAATCTACAAACCTGTTACGCCTTGGATAAAGATACAATGGAGTAACACAAGAGTCTGACCATGAACGCGGAAATACCTTTTAAAATGTACGTTACTTCTTAGAGGTACGTGCGTGGGGTTTTTTTAAATATAAAAAATGCATTTCATGGTATTAGAAACATCAGGATGATCAGAAACACTTCGAATGTACGGACATTTATAATATAAGCAATAAAATCCAAGTATTGTCTGGTTTCAATTGTCAAAAACGGCTGTAATAGTGGAAAATATGCAGTTACACTGTTTAGAAAATAGGGTCTGTCACTTTAATACCAATGTTGCGAGTGTGTTCAGTGAATTGGGAGGCTGATCAAACGGCATTCCATGACTCCAGCTACTAAGTTGGTTTCTGGGGGGTTGAAGGTTGATGTGTAGGTGAGTGTGTCTTCATTAGTGGCATTTTACAATTGGTCCTTTCACTCTATAACCTACGCTACTCTTATTTGCATGTTGAATAAATCATGTTTACATTTAATTATGTCAGTATTTATGTTTATTATATCTCATTAAACTTAAAAGACTGCTGCATAGTAGGCCTACTTGCTACATCCAAAAATTGTTTTAGAGGAACTGCTGCCTTTGAAAATGAAGTGATATTAAAATTATGTGGGCACAGATCTATACGAGGGGTGATTGATAAGTTCGTGGCCAAAGGTAGGATTCTGTTTTAGAAAATCAAATACAGTCATTTTTTAACATAGTCCCCTCCTACATTAACACACTTAGTCCAGCAGTCTTGTAGAAGACGGATCCCTTCTGTGTAGAAGGCGCCATTTTGGGCCCTCAGAAAGTGGTCCACAGCATTCATAACATCATCATCTGTGGCAAAATGATGACCACCGAGCTCCTTTTTTATTTTCGGGAAGAGGGAGCCAAATTAAGAGAATATGGTGGGTATTTGTCAAGTTTGTATCCACATTTCTGGATAGCAGCCATGGCTACTGGACGTGTGTGCCGGAGCATTGTCCTGGTGGAAGAGCACTCGTCAGCTTTCCACGCCGAATCCGCTTGATTTTCTCCCGTAGCTGTCTCAGAAGATCAGCATAGTAGGTCCCGGTGATAGTGTGACCCTTGTCTAGGTAGTCCACCAACAACACTCCTGCATCCCAGAAAATGGAGGCCATCACCTTGCCTGCGGACATCACAGTCTTGGCTTTCTTGGGAGGCGGAGAGCCTGGGTGTTTCCACTGCTTCGATTGCTGCTTCGTCTCTGGTTGGAAGTGATGGACCCAGGTCTCATCCATAGTCGCAAATCGCCGAAGAAAACTTGATTTTCCCTTGACATGTTGAGCCGAGTCCGTTTCAGATCAGGTCCAAGAAGCTTTGGGACCCAACGTGCTGACACCTTGGACATTTGAGGTTCGTTGTGGATGACTGCATGGATGCGTTCCTGGGAGATACCCAACTCAGTGGCAATGTAACGCTTCGTTACTCGTCTGTCTGCAATGATGATGTCATGAATCTTGGCAATGGTCTTCTGTGTGGTGACGGTGACTGGCCTTCCCGGACGGGGGTCGTCTTCCAGACTCTCCCTGCCATGTTTGAATTCAGCAGCCCACTTCTTCACCATGCTGTATAAAGGGGTATCCTCCCCTAGTGTGATCACCATGTCTTCGTGGATCTCCTTGGGTGTTAAGCCCGTGAGACCGAAGTAGCGGATGACCGCACGATGGCTGATGTCCATATTATCAAAAACCACCGATGCTCAATGTTTAATTATTATCTGTAACAGAAAAACAACTCAAGTTAGAAACTTCAAACATTCTGTGTAATTATTCAACAAGTTGACCTGCACTCAAATTCAGTGAAACGTGCAGTTATGTACTTCTGCCTTAGACCACGAACTTATCAATCGCCCCATATGTACATATATGAGTACTTTACTACGGTACACGTGTCAACAAGCTTTGACACTTTAAACACCTTTTTGTTCTTTCTTTGTTTTTTAGGGACGGGGGAGGTGGAATTCCACAGAAAATTATCAATTACTTGAAAATATCTTCATTTGTTCACGCGCACAATGCAAACTGGATTTACTTTGAGATAATTTCCAACCAACAGATTTGTCTGCGTCAATATTCATTGGTCGGCAAATTGTTACATATACTCTTCAAAAGAAGAAACGCAAAACCACATTGTCGTAACATTTGGAGAATTGATTTAATTATTGAATGGTGAGTCCGATAATTACCAAATGTTGCAGGATTGTTCACAATTCACTCTAGTCCATTGTGAGTAAGTGATAGGACACACCACCAAGGTCAAGGTCATCTGGAGTCAATACCGGGTGTGGCCTCCGCGTGTGTTGACAACTGCCTGGCACCGCCTGCCCATTGAAGCAACCAGAGTACGGATGACGTCCCGGGGGATGGTGGCCCACTCGGCCTGCAAGGCTGCTGCCAGCTCGGGCAGGGTCTGGGGCTGTGGTTGTCGCTGTCGGAGGCGTCGGTCCAACTCGTCCCATAGATGCTCAATTGGGTTCAAATCCGGTGATATCGATGGCCAAGGAAGGACATTAATGTTGTTGTTCTGTAGGAAAGCCGTTGTGAGACGTGCTGTGTGAGGCCTGGCGTTGTCATGTTGGAACACTGCGTTGGCGTTGGCCATAACTGGAACGATGTGTGGCCGGAGGATCTGGTCAATGTAGCCCTGTGCATTCAGGTTGCCCTGCACGTGGACCAGGTCAGTTCTGCCAGTGTGTGAGATGGCTGCCCACACCATGACACTACCCCCGCCGAATCTGTCCACTTCCTGCACGCAGTTTGCCGCATAACGTTCACCACGACGCCTATACACGCGACATCTTCCATCATGACGTCGGAGCAGAAATCGGGACTCGTCACTGAACCACACCTGTCTCCATCGCAGTTGAGGCCATTGTCGATGAATCTGGCACCACTGCAGTCGGAGTCGACGGTGTTGTGGTGTTAAGATGACACCTCGAACTGGACGTCTGGCACGAATTCCTACCTCACGTAGGCGGTTCCGTACGGTCTGGTCGGATATCCTGCGCAACCTGGTATTGCTGCGGCTGTGGAGGTGGCAGTAGTCAATCTTTCCCGAAGGTGGCGTACCCGGATGTAGCGGTCCTGCCCGGGGGTAGTGACCCGTGGTCGACCGGATCTAGGGAGGTCACGTGTTGATCCATGTTGCTGGTAACGGTCCCACAGTCTGGAGATGGTGCTTGGGGACACATGGAATGCCCTGGCAACGGCCGTTCTGGATTCGCCTGCGTCTAGTCGGCCGATGGCATTGTTTCTCTGCGGTTCACTGAGACGTGGCATGTCCTGGATTGTCAACTGTCGGCCAGATACAGAGGCCAGGCAAGCGAACACCCTGCACTTTTATACTGTCGGTGTTCATGTTGCACGTGCAGACAACGCACGTGCAGTGGTGACATGGTTTGCACGTGGCTGCGTTTTTGCGAATATTCACATTTTGGAACTTTATTGTACAGTAGCTGCGTTTTATCGAATGTAACCGTGGGAATGTGTTTGGGACATGCAATGACCTTATATTCACAAAGCATGAACCGGTAGGAAACATAAAATCGGAGTTATAACCCATTTGTACCCTTTTGCGTTTCTTTTTTTGAAGAGTATATTTTATGGAAGCCGGTATTGGCAAAGGTGAGCATTTTTACAGGGACGCATTATAAATGCTTTTGGTATATGCACTTTAACCCATGGAGTTTATTCGTTGATAATTTTGGCTAAAGTATTTTATTCGGAGGATTTAGCGATATTCGTCGATGAAAAATCATGTAGTTTGACCAACATGGTTAAACAGTGCTGTCAACGCGGTAGGTACAATAAACATTCGTCTCATAATCAGTCAACAGTATGGCTGAACTGGGTCAAAGGTTTATGTTTAGGGATGGCTGGGTGCAATAGGTTTTTGCGTATGCGTACTCTTTGTATACATGTACATGTATATAAGATTACAATGGTTTTTTTTAATTATTACTCTTTTTTTTTTTTTTTTTTTTTTTTTTGGGGGGGGGGGGGGGGGTATTTTAACTTCATTACATGCCAAATGATCTTTTTCCATGTAAAAATAGGAAATGCATATTTAATAATAAATTATTTTATAAATGTATATTGAATATAACATTTTTTGACATACATTTAACCAATTTGGGTAAACTCTTTAATTGGCTAAACTATATAAAATTACTTACTTAGTAACTGGTTTAACGTGACCATATACCACTAGGGTTTCGAACACGCCTATCCCGAGTCCGGCCTCCGATAGGATCGGGGGTCTGACTCGGGACAGGGATATATATTAAATTGAACTGTAAATAACATTTCATCGTATAATAGTATTTGAGTCATTACTTACGCGCCTGCCACTTGAATTGTGACCCAGGGTAGGCTAATCAACAAAATTAAAGTTGGCTCAATGCTAATATAGAGCCAATTAACCGAACCAACAACCATTTTATTTATTAATAATTGAAACAAAGTTTCTACTGTATAACGACACTAGATTTATTAATCATCGATTAAATGAATGAATGAATGAATTAATGTTTAACGACACCCCAGCACGACAATCATCGATTAAAGGCAGTCGAATATTTGATAATTCTGACATATACTCTTTGAGAAAATCTGCTAAATTTTCCCATTATAAAGGATATTTTATAATATGCGAGTCATTCTGCAGGAACAGGGCAAATTGGTGTTCCCAAACTTTAGTACTGAATAACTCGGTAAAACAAAACTGTTCAAGTAATATCTTTGTTTGTGTCATCTTAGCAAACAATTCATTCTAATAACTACGCCAGTTTGAGATTGTAAATTATATCTCTGGCATTTTCTTGTAATATTTCCCTGAGAATGTAGTCAAAAAGCGGATGTCCCCATTGCCTGCTTTCTAATTTACAAGGTAGCCATTAAGTGTAACCAGTACGTATTAAATAACATGTATTTTGTCAGAAAGTCCCCATGAAACATATTATCATTTATTGTCCAAAAGAGCTTTTTAGCTAGTAAATATACTTAATAATCGAAGCCTGGGTTACTCTGTGGGATGGTGCATATAAAGATCCCTTGCTACTAATGGAAAAATATAGCTATATGTATGTCAGAATTACCAAATGTTTGACATCCATGATTATTATTGAACTATAGCGAACAAACTAAACACCTGAAAGTTCAGCCAGAACCTGATCGTCCTCGAAGTAAGTCAAGCTGTGACCGAGATAACTAAAGACAACTAATAGTAAAATGCCGTTCATAACTAGTAACATATTCAAGGTAGGGCCGTGCATAGCGGGGGTGCAAGGTGGCAACTGCACACCAGAAAAATATGGGAGAATACAATTTGTCTTGTTTAAAACTCTCTCTCTTTTTTTTCCTGTTTTTTTTTTTTCTTTCTTTTTTGTCTGCCTGAAGAAAACCAGTGTGGCTCGATTCGTTTTCTACTGCCAACCCACTTATTTTAGACTAGGGCCCAAATAATAATAATTTAAAATATAATAATAATAAATCTCAGCTGATTACTGATTCTCCGGTAACGTCGGATGTATGAAATGATGAAATATAACGCAGTTTTACTTCTAAGTGGCCGTTCAACAGTCATTACGTTAGGCCTAAGCAAAACCTATACATTTTATGAAACACGCACACACGCTCAATAACTGTTACTGTCATTTTTGAATAATTTTTCAACATTATTGGATTTCCTGTTTTTTTTAAAATAAATAATTCGTTAAGTATCAAAATGGCCAAGACTTAATTTAGTAGGATCAATATGCTGCATAACCCCAAACAAATTTCAAGAAAACGTTTTATGGTGGTTTTCTGTAGCATAAGGTCTGAAGAAGAACATATAAAAAAATTTGACCGAAATCGGACGACCAGAAAGGGGCTAAATATGACGTCAAAAAAGATGGCCACCAATGTTAAAAAATGGCTAAAATCTACCTATATCTGTTGAATTCAATACTTTCTCACCACTTTAAATGTGAGGATTACATATCCATATATTCATTAATTTACTAAAGGTATAATTCCTGAGGGTGACAGAAGTGCTCCATATGACGTCAAAATGACGTCATGACGTAGCTTTGTCTTAATTTAAATGTCAGTCGTTTACAGTAGGATCAAAATGCTGCATAACCCCAACAAAATTGCAAGAAAACGTCTTATGGTGGTTTTCTGTAGCATAAGGTCTGGAGAAGAACATTGAAAGTTGGCCGAAATTGGACCAACACAAAGGGTCTAAAAAGATGGCCGCCAATGTTAAAAAATAGCTAAAATCTACTCATATCTGTTGAATTCAAAAATTTCGCACCACTTTAAGTGTGCAGATTATCTATAATATTCATTATATACCTACAGGTACAATTTCTGAAGGTGACAGAAGTGTTCAATTTGACGCCATGACATAAAAAAACCAAAAAAACGCCATGACGTAGCTTTGTCTTAATTTAAATGTTAGTCACTTAGTCTTCGATTTCACCATCATCTGAAAAGGGCTCTTGGGCCATACTGTGACACTATCACAGTTACAATCTTGGCAATGTCCAGAAGCTGTTGTGCATTCAAGCCCATGGTGTTTGCAACTACATTAAATCTTCAGTGTGTTGCATCATGCGGAGCAGTTGCAGTGGATCATTTTAAGCAGTGCATCTGGTGCAGAACTATTGAAATCAAAATGCTTTAAAATGATTAACAAAACACTGGCTTCTAAAAAGTGTGAATTATGCAATAATGCAAACAATGAGCAAACTGTGGCTGAACTACCAGCACATGTTGGGGATTTCGAGAGCTCATCGAAGCTGGTCGCACAGGGTCGTTGCAAATGCACATCCACGCCATATCTGAGTGCTTACCCATATTTGCTGCTAACTGGGTATGCATGCCAATTATCTCTGCGTATCTCTACCTTCAGAAAATGGAGGCGTTAGAAACTGAAAATCACGTAGTGTTCCACAAATGTAGGAATGGATTCCATGTCATAAGGCTCACCAATCAGTACTGGACTTGGTCATTGAGCAGACTCGGATGCGGTCCCTGAACAGTACAGGTGGATTAACCAGAGGAAGTGGCATGACTAAACACCAAAGAGCCATTCGGAGAATATCTGCTCTCATATCCTCGGCCTACAACTATGCCACGCAGGACTTCAATAATACAGAGTATACAACAAGTAAACGACATAGGGAGGCAATTGCCTCATGAATGGAGAGGGACAGGGCAGACTTGGCAAAACATGCCACCAAGCTTACACAATATTCTCCCTTCTCGGAAGAGACAACCTTGAAAAGCATTAACAAAAGGATAAATGCTTAAAAGCTTTTCCTTGTAGGTAGAGACATTGTTAAACAAATGCAGCAAACGACTGCAAGGACCTTTTACTTTTGGTCCGACAAAGGGAAACCAAGGTTCTGGGACAGTTCCTTGGTGATGATGTTTGCTCTGTTTTGTTGTTTGCTTGTACTTCAATAATCTTTGGGGTCGGCAAGAAATCTGTCTTCCAAAAGGTCGTCAAGGGCGATTCTGTCTTGCGTGCTTGTTCAAAGATCACCAAAGGCAGATCAAGTTGCTGTAGAATCCATGGCTGCAAAGCAATGTTGTCCTTGTTTAATGGGACCCAATCCGAGTCTCTAACGTCATTACGCTACAGTTTCCTTTGCAATAAAATGGCAACAGCAAATACCTTTGTGACACCCAAAAGACTGCCTCCAACAACCTCGGCCACAAACCTTCACTCTCCAGAAACATTTACTCTCTGCGGACCTATTTACAAGTCATGCAGTGGATGGGCAAGAACGACACCATGAATCTTACTGAATGGGGATGGACTGTACATGGGGACAAAAGTATTCCACTCATGATAAGACAATAGCCCTGCACCAGATGCACTGCTTAAAATGATCCGATGCAACTGCCCCGCAGGATGCAGATAAGTAAAATGTAGCTGCCATGGGCGTCAATCCGGCTTTAAAAGTGTGGGGGGGGGGGGGACGTGTGTGTGTGTGTGTGTGTGTGTGTGTGTGTGTGTGTGTGATAAAGGAATGTCAATGAAAATCATAAAGCTACATAGTGGTTAAACTTAATTTTTGTTTGTTTTTTGTTGTTGCTGTTGTTATTTTTGTAGGTGGTGGTGGTGTTGTTGCGTTTGCTAAACGAAAAAGTGGGGGGGGGGGGGGGGGGGGGGACACTTATATAGATTGTCCCCCGGCGTTGAAAAGTGAAGGGGACGCGTCCCCCTGTCCCCCACCGATCGACGCCCATGGTAGCTGCAAAAAACATGGACTTGAATACACAACAGCTTGTGAAAATTGCTAAGATTACAACTGTGACAATATGGCCCAAGAACCATTTTCAGATGACGATGATAAAGTGGTGAGAAATTGTTGAATTCAACAGATATGAGTAGATTTTAGCTATTTTTTTAACATTGGCGGCCATCTTTTTTTACCTCATATTTAGGCCCTTTCTGATAGGGCCTCCACGAGTCCAAAGTATTGGACACAATACTCAAATGTGAAACTTGACCCGGACTCTCGAGTACCCGACACTAGATGATAACGAGACTAAGGAATAAAGTAAAATAGCATTATGCATCTGTATTTCAGAGCTGAAGATGCATGCCAAAGCATGCCATTGTATTGCATTGCACACATTGTTATAGCCCTGTAATGTAACCGGCTGTAAGCATTAGGCAAAATGATGTAAAAAAAAAAAAAAAAAAAAAATGAGAATGCTCTTCTTTGCACGGTTCTTGAACCTTAATTGGATATAGGCACGTTAATATTTTATCCTATCCTATTCCTTGCACGGGTACTCGAGTCCTGTGAACGGACTCTAGTCTTGCTAGACAGCAATTTTCTTCTCTTTTTTTTTTTTTTTTTGGGGGGGGGGTTGTTTGGGGTTGGGGTTGGGTTTGTTTGTTGTTGTTGTTGTTTTTTTTTTTTGTTGTTTTTTTTTTTTTGGGGGGGTTAGTGCATTTCTTTCATATTTTGACCCCATTGACTGGTTGCATTTTACTTAATCCGTATGAAGTATGACTAAAATAAAACTTGGTTTTCAAAACGATTACGCAACTCTTGACGCACGCACGCACACGCACACACTCCCAAAACGATGTTTTGTAACTCATCCCCATTACACTCCCTCCGCTAGAGCGTAAAACTTTATTATTGAATGTCCCACCAGCGCTCAGTCACTTGACATAGATTGGTATATATAGCGAAGTTTGATATATGTTGATAAATTTGATATATTACCACAATATTTCGACATCTCTTCATACTTTTATTGCCATTTAACATTTGTAACACAAATTCCTCTCCCAACTACAAATAGTAGCCTATTATTTGTAGTAGGAGGAAGGTGTCACAAATAAATACATGTTAAATGGCAATAAAAGTAATAAGTATGAAGAGGAGATAGCAAAATATATCAAATTGATCTTTATATAGGCCCTACCAATCTCTGTCAAGTGCCTGTACCAGCGCTCAAATGTTTGCCGAATGCTGTGTAGGCCTACACACGGTGCATATATGATGAGGCAGATCATTTCTGCAATCTCTATTGGATATGGATCCAGTCTATAATGGGGGTGCTGAGGGGGCACAAGCCAGACTTATCTTTATTTATAGGACAAAAACAACAACAACAAAACATACATTTTCGTCATCAAGGGGACGCATCCCCCGGTTCCTACGCGCCTGATGACTTACGGTGAATACAATTTAGTAAACAATATGAAGTATTCCGTTTTTTGTTGTTTCTCTAGGTATATTTTAAAGAGTGCCTGGCCAACTGGATATGGTTATTATTCGTTTTAGACGAGTGTTCTAGTGGTATATAAACAATAAATTCAGATCCTTATTTTATGTGATATTAATCAATAAAATAATGTCATTTATTCTGCTTGTTGTTTTAAATGCGTTCTGATCTGAACACATATTTTTATTACAGTCAAATGTTAATATCCCACTTTCAAAAGTCCTCCTTCTCACAGGTATGTAGGTAACTAGGTTAACGTGCTTATATACCACTTCCTCACCAATCGAGATACCATTAGAGTAGATGTACAAATGTTATGAGACCAAACTAGCGTCCGTTAAGAATCAGCTGTTTTTCGAAAAATCATTCTCTGCTGTTGGCATGTTGACCTAATTAACAGAAGGCCGGATGCTACGTCACAGGTCTGATGCGGGTCAAATCGACTGAGCAGTGGGGGTTTTCCCCAAGCGTTTTAAAAAAAGTCACTTTATTAATAACTGGGATGGCAGGCCCGTACGCAGTGTGTGTGTGTGTGTGGGGGGGGGGGGTCTGCCATAGTCTGCCAAGGTCCATCCGTGGATGTGTAAAAAAAAAATAGTCCGACGATGTGACAAATTTACTTTCCAGAATGCAGGAAAATGCTTATCCTGCATTCTAGATTTTTAAAAAAGTTCGGGGGGTCACGCCCCCGGACCCCCCTAGCAACTCCGGCCCTTTGGGCCGTCGATTACGCACACCCCACCCCCACCCCATATAAATTTATGCGTACGGGCCTGGATGGTATTTTGATTTTTGATTTTTAATACTGTAATGTTTATGTATTTATTTTATATACTGTGTATTAATGTGCCATGGTTGTGGACCTTTAAACAATGGAATGCGCAATATATTTCGAAATAAGTTTATGTCCATTGGAATTGTTAATTCAATGAACAAAGGCAATGTACGATAGGTTATAACTGAAATCTAGTCTATCTGACGAAACTGATACTGATTCTGAACTGTCAACATCTGTTACCGTCTGGATACTGGATGTTCATCACAGTGCTAGGCAGGTAAAGTGAATGCACAACATTTAAACATTTTCCACTGATCCAGCCAGATGAGGCATTTAAAAGTCAATCTAATTAAAATTAGCTCCACTATTACATGTGGATCTAACACCAGCCAGTTGGAGCTCATGTCCACCAATCAAAACCTTACTTGCAGAATCCTGCCAGTGATTTAAAAATAATTTGAAAACATTCTGAATTATCCTGAGGGTATACGAAATGTTCCGTGTGAATTACGAATGCCTTAAAACATGTTTTATTTCATAAAATAAATAATTTGTAATGTAAAACTGAAGACTGATTTATTTATTTTTATTTTTTATAAATAAATAAATGAATTTTAATGTAAAATTGAAGACTGATAACCCATCTCGTACGTATTGGTATGGTTCGCTGTATTGCGGCCACTAAAATAGACTCGCCCGATATTTTTAGAATTTGTATGCTCCCAAATAACGTTATAAAAGGCGAAGTGTGATTGGTCAATATTTAAATTATTATTTACAGACGAAATGTTACCTGGACATTGGGGACTACGCAGTGTTGTTAGTTTTAAATCACTGGCAGGATTTTGCAAGTAAGGTTTTGATTGGTGGACATGAGCTCCAACTGGCTGGTGTTAGATCCACATGTAATAGTGGAGCTAATTTTAATTAGATTGTTTAAAAGTGTTCCTTTGGAGATGGTTATGTGAGAAGGGAATGGCAGAGCTAGTTCCTATGCCAAAGGTGTTAAGGGCATTCATGGTTTCATTAGAGGTACGACAGTTAATATCAGATCCAGTCATGACCAGTACTATAGCGTGATGATAATAACGGGTCATGATTTCGTTACAAAGTGACCTCCATATATTGGACCTTTCTTCTTGATACAGAACATGCAGGCCATGAGACAGGCGACCATCCTATTCATTAAAGCACAACATGACTGAATGTGACAGTAACTCTGGTCCTATCAGGTCATGATAAGAGGTCTACATTCGAGAAGTGCAGCGTGAGTATATGGAAGGTCGAGCTCAGTTGTGCCACTTTGGATCGTCACTTCCTATCTCCAGTAAATTAATTAATGCTCTTAAAACATCTGTGTATTCAGGCCCGTAGCATGGTGAACATGGGGGGACGGGGTGGGGGGGGGGGCAATTGAACGAGCGCCCGTTACTATAACTATCGCTGTTAATCTCGATCCGTCAGTCTCGCTACAACGTTTACATTCAGTCGAGATGTAAAGGTTATAAAAAAAAAGAAAAAAAAAAGAGAAAAAGCTAAAATTATGTGAAACAGACTACCGTATACGCAAATATCTTCGCGAATAAAATATACCGCGAAACTCGCGAACACGTTGATAGCACCGCGAATTTAATTACGCGCGTACTTATTTCCGATTTGGTAAAATAATATTTCCCTTATAATATATAGTCTTATCTCTACATGCCCAACCCATATCAGAATCAAGCAGAGGTCCGTAAGGTCACGTAATTCTGTAAACCTGCATGGTCACATGGGCGGATCCAGGAAATATTTTTAGGGGGGGGGGACCAAAAAAGAAGGGCACATTGACTCGTCAAAAGGGCACCTTACTACAAGTTTTGATATTTACAATTAATATGAATTCCTACAGTTCTACGTCATAATATACTAGCAATAATGAAGTAAATTGGCGTCACTCGCGTTAGAACCTCAATGGGGCCCCATTGAGACTCAATAACACAGACACATATCTGCAAGCTTGCGCATGTACACGAAAATCTTGATTTCATTTATCTACAATATAATTATTGTTTACTTAAAAAAAAAAAAATTCTACAAACAAAAAGGGCACTTGGACATTTTGAGGGCACTTGAACAATTTTTGGGGGGACGCGTCCTCCTGGCCCCCCCCCCCCCCTTGGATCCGCCCATGGGTCATGTGGATTTGATCGAAGTGACACACAGTTGGGGTGTAAATCTGTTGTTACGTAATATCAGTTTTGTTTGTTTTCTTTGTAACTTTGAATGGAAGTTTGTGGGTACCACCAATAATTAAAATTTTCTGTATCGCATGTGCGTGTTCCATCGATAACATGACAATAGTCTTATCAGACATACATACAACATTGACGTTTCGCTGACAGCATGGTGAACATGTCCAAGTGTGTGCATGAAATTGTCATTGAAAAGAGTTTGGCAAATGAAATATGGGTAATTTTGATTTTATTATCGGGGGACACAGTCGCGAAAATAATTCCAACATGTTCTTATTTTAAATAAGGCGAACAACGGCCATCTTGAATTTGACTATCAAATATTGTACATTCTGCTTTTTATGGAAGTAGATACTTCATCTATAATTTAGCCCAAATATTTTAAGAGTTCCGCTGTTTTTTTAATTATCAATATGGTGAATAATGACAATCTTGGATTTGAATGTCAAGATGACCTCAAATTGCAAACATAACCCCACCAGAAGAATAGCTATCCTCTGTTTAATAGATAAAATGTGTTGAGTGCGTCGTTAAAACATTTCTTTCTTTCTTTCTTTCTTTCTGTTTAATAGCAATAGACACCTTATTCGTGATTCTTACTCATAAGATATGGCGATTTTCGATTTCCAATAAGGCCACCGGTCCCCAGGTGTAGTTAGCCGGAACTTTCGCGAGGTACATGGGGGATAAATTTGTTCTAAAGGTCCAAAATATTTTAAAGCCACCCTCAAACTTTGGTCCCCGAAAAATCGTCACGGGGCAACCAAATATGACCCCACTAATATGGAGTTTTTAGATTTGCGGGTGTTATTGTCTATTTGATCCCGCAAATGTCATTTTTTAATTGTTGTTATTGATGTTGTATGGTGGGGTTTATTATTATTTATTTATTTATTTATTTATTATCTGTTTGTTGACACCCGTTTGTTTGGTATTATGCAATAAATTGAATTGAAAATGAATTGTTAGCCTGAGGTTAAAACTTAAACATTTGCGGGCATCGAGTAGACAATTAACACCTGTAAATCTAAAAAAATCCATATGGTTATGTCCATTGTAAATTGACTCGTTTCTATACGGAACTAACTGTATTTCTTGAAGAAAAAAAATACCTGGCTACAATCTAACTGTAGACCCTTGAACCGTCAACTTGGCCTGTTCCGATTGCTAATGACGTAGTATTATTGATGATATAGGCTACTGACCAATTTGATTGAAATCAGCTCTACTAGTTATTGACCAATGGAGCTAATTTTAGTATGAGACAGAAATATGATGTATCGTCCTGAGGAGTGGTAGTCCTTTATCGTTCGTGGCAACAGTCACAACCTTGTTAAAACGTCCCTTAGACTGCTTTTGTTTAAGATACGATTTGTAATATAGTTACTGTTTTGTCATTCAGATTTGGGTCATGGAATGAGTTTAGTTTACTGACTAAAAAAAATATATATGTCTGATGCAATACCCTATTTTGACCTTGTACACGCCTTTTCATCCTTTTGGTGAAAATCCTGCAGACTTACATTTTAAAGTTCTATGGACTTGGTATAGTGACTGTAGGCTGTGCTCATGACGGATGCCACAGGTTGGGCAGGATATGCTCACATTTCGCGAAAACCTGATATCATCACTGTTTTTACAGTGATCCATGGGTGCATGCCATCACAGCTGTATATATTCTATCCTGTGTAAGTTCGGGTTTTCAGTCTTGTGGGTGGCAGTCATCCTACGGGCGATATACTGAGTGAGATGAAACATCCTGTTACATATCTTATAGAGTGGCTATCCTCTTAAGGACGAGCACTAATATTGAATCGTGGAAGCAATCACTTTTCCTAACATCCTTTCGACTCTACCTTATGCAGAGATATGATTTTGATATTGAAATACGGTTTTGTTATTCAGATTAGGGATATCCGAATGGGTGACGTCATCACCTAGATGACGTCATTACAACCACTGAGGTATACTATGCATTGGCTGAACATGGATTATGTTTTGTCCAGCGTGTGTATGAATTTACTTGGACACAGCAAAACGTATCAGTGGAATATGCTATATAAGGAGTAAACTGAAAGATGTTTATACCGGTTTACTGTATGTGACGTGGCTGTGTTCTTCGATGTACATTTAGTTTTAATATCATACAGGTGAGAAGTCACGTAGGCCTATAGTATAGTATCACCGAAACAGGTCAACGGACGTTACAAGTCAACGGATAGCCATAATGTTTTCAAGATAGGAGAGGCAGGTAGCAGAAGGCTGTTGTTAAGGCTGTTTTAAACCGAGGTGAACAAGCGCGGAAATGTGATCATGTATAAAATTTGATAGGCAACAGTAAGATGACAGTAAGTAGTCAGGGTGGGTAGTTAGTTCACCAAGGTAAACATCTACAGGTTTGTTTTTGTTTTGTTTGTTTAACATTTTGATATTTACGGAACAGCAATATGCTATAAATATCGTGCCCGAGACTTTTATCTTGATGAACTAGGGCCTAGTTAATTATTTTCAGCTGGGACCAGTGCGCGAGCGGGCGGGCCGGGGGTGGTGGTGGTGGTGGGGGGGGGGGGGGGGGGTAATGTACCACCTTGCTTCCGGCGCCTATAGTTTGTCACATCCTCCAACACAAATGTTTGGGGTTTTTTGTTTTTATTTTATTTGTGTAAATAATTTCAGTTTGGTTTGATGTAAGAAGAAAAGTAAAAGTGTTTTGTAAATAACAAAACAATACTATGTTTGTGTGCAATTTAGAAAACAATCGGGTCCGAAATAAATAACTTGTAGTGAAATCCATAGGATGAAAAAAGCGTTTCCTGTGGGAAGGATTATAAGCTATATTAAATTTATTACCGGTAGGCCAACGGTTTAAAGGGAGTTTAACTCCATGATATTCTACACAAGAAAATATATTTAATATGTAAGTTTAATCGTAGAACTATTTTACTAGTCGAAAACATCTTACAGTGCAGCAAACTCGGGAATGTCCCTTTAAAACAAATAAAGTGATACGTCATAACGGTGTCGTATCGCTGTTGACTAAGTCAGTTGTTCAGGTGACTCCTATTGTTGTTGTTATTGATGTTATATAACTATGACACTAGATTATTTGGTGCTGGGCAATAAATTCAATTGAATGAATACTAGTATGTCAAGATTTATTTAGGGCAGATTCAGAATTTATCACACTGTGTGAAGGGCGGAGAGTGCGAGGCAAGATGCAACATAATTATTATTACCAGTGCGATTGTCAAATACATGGTTTAAATACAATTTTATTTGGTGGGTGAAATCGTCTCCCCGTGTGATCACTCGTGGAATAGCCCTTATTAAAGTTACATTCTGCTACAAGTTGGTTATATACTCTTCAAAAAAAGTAGGCGAACCTGAAATATAAATTAATGTTAATATCAACTATTAGACTGAACATACGTTTTGACACAGGCATCCTAGTAAAGAACGTTCAGGTCTGTTTATCAACACACCGAAACACATTCCATAGTTTGCACGTGCATCACGCAGTTGCCCCGTACACGTGCGTGGGGTGTCATTGTCGATTTTGACAATTTCCAGGAAGGTCGATTAATCACTGTGGAACATTATTTCTGTCAATCTTGTTTTCATTCTGTTGATCATACAGTTGTTATTGTTTTGTTATTAGTCATTTTTATTGTTTGAATTTGCGATTTACTGATAAAAAAACCGTCACCTTTCAAACTTCACTTCTGACCCCAATCGTCCTTCAAGATCTTTGGTGGTCATAAAACCTACTGTAATACTGAACTACCGGTTGTAGTGTTTGCCCAATTAATTCACTGTTATCATATAACCATTCCCCACAAGTAACATACCTTACAATTTTGGCAATTGTAAATTCTTATTAGAATCCCCCTACTTTTTTTGAAGAGTATATTTGGGCTTGTTTATGCGTGGGTTGGTATTGATGGGATTTTTGTGGGGTTTGTTTTTCGCTTGTTTGGGTTTTTTTTTTTAAATTATTATTATTATTTTTTTTTTTTTTTTTTTTTTTTTTTTTTTTTTTTTTTTTTTTTTTTTTTTTTGGTGGGTGGGGAAGCCTATTATTTTGTTGTTGTTGATGTTGGTAATGTTAGCAATGACAAAACATCTCATTTCTGCCACGTGTGTACAAACAGATGTGACACCAGTCTTTTGGACGAAACATATTTTGTAATTGAAAGTTTCATATTTTATATTCATGAAACAGTGACCACCAGGCAGATTAACACATCCGTCCTGCACCGGAAAGAATTGGGCAGGGATCCCGAACAAGACGTATACTTACCTTGATATTCGTATTGTATTGTTAGGCCTACAATAGCAGTAAATTCAGGGCAGTATGGCGTATGGAACTGTGTTATTGTATTGTCAGGGCCGTACCCTCTGCGGGGGAGGTGGGCAGGGGGTAGGTAGTTGCTCCCCCCCCCCCCCTTGAGAATCTCACTTCTCTACTCCATAAAATAACACCTCTCAGGGTTTAATTTGTATAGTGTTTCATTTGTTTATAAAAAGTAGTGCCCCCCCCCCCCCCCGATTTTGATCAAGGTACGGCCCTGATTGTATTGTCTATATGCATCTATTTACTGGTAAAGGGACAGGACGTAGCCCCGTGGTAAAGCGTTCGCTCGATGCGCGGTCGGTCTAAGATCGATCCCCGTCTGTGGGCTCATTGGGCTATTTCTCGTTCCAGCCAGTGCACCACAACTGGTATATCAAAGACCGTGGTATGTACTACCCTGTCTGTGGGATGTTGCATATAAAAGATCCCTTGCTGCTAATTGAAAAGAGTATCCCATGAAGTGACGACAGCGGGTTTTCTCTCTATATATCTGTTTGGTCCTTAACCATATGTCTGAGGCTGTATAGCCTGTGTTGAGTGCGTCGTTAAATAAAAACATTTCGTTCTATTTACTGGTAAGGTCCGAAAAAATGCAATGAAATGGATGATGAAACTGGCAAGAAAAGACTAGGAGGCAGTCTACTACACGACTTCATAGCCGGAGCTTTGGGAGGTAATTTCAAGTTTCTTTAATCATCTTTGGCAAAGAAGTAGAAGATATCTTGTTTGAATCAAACAGTTTGATTCTAGATCGTATATTATTATACACATGTGAATCTTCAATATTTCGACATGCAAATATAAAATTATGTATTAGTTTAAACTTTAAGCGAGAGAAATGGGGTGAGGTTTTATTAACCCATCTATGATGGGTCGTATTATGGTACAATCTAATTAAAATTATCTCCACTATTACATGTGGATCTAACACCAGCCAGTTGGAGCTCATGTCCACCAATCAAAACCTTACTTGCAGAATCCTGCCAGTGATTTAAAAATAATTTGAAAACATTCCGAATTATCCTGAGGGTATACGATATGTTTCATGTGAATTACGAATGCCTTATTTAGACCAGTAGAACCAATTTTAATCGGATTGCTAACAACACTGCGTAGTCCCCAATGTCCAGGTAACATTTCGTCCGTAAATAATAATTTAAATATTGACCAATCACACTTCGCCTTTTATAACGTTATTTGGGAGCATACAAATTCTAAAAATATCGGGCGAGTCTATTTCAGTGGCCGCAGTACAGCGAACCATACCAATACGTACGGGGTGGGTTATCAGTCTTCAATTTTACATTAAAAATTATTTATTTATTTATTAAAAAAAAACCCTAACTAAATCAGTCTTCAGTTTTACATTACAAATTATTTATTTTATAAAATAAAACATGTTTTAAGGCATTCGTAATTCACACGAAACATGTCGTATACCCTCAGGATAATTCGGAATGTTTTCAAATTATTTTTAAATCACTGGCAGGATTCTGCAAGTAAGGTTTTGATTGGTGGACATGAGCTCCAACTGGCTGGTGTTAGATCCACATGTAATAGTGGAGATAATTTTAATTAGATTGATTATGGTATGGCGTCCGTCCGTCCGTCCGTACGTTCGTCTGTTAACTTACTTGATGCGCGGTCGGTCTATGATCAATCCCCGTCGGTGGGTCTATTGGGCTATTTCTCGCTCTAGCCAGTGCACCACGACTTGTATATCAAAGGCTGTGGTATGTGCTATCCTGTCTATGGGATGGTGCATATAAAAGATCCCTTGCTACTAATGGAAAAATGTAGCGGGTTTCATCTCTATGACACTGTCAAAATAACATTATGTGTGACATCCAATAGCCGATGATTAATAAATAAATGTGCTCTTGTGGTGTCATTAAACTAAATAAACTTTTTTTTTTTTTTTCCTTTTTTTTTTTTTTTTTTACTTGATAATAATATTACTTTTTCACTTACGGGGATTACTGTAAAATACTAGTACTTCATCACTGCCTGAGTCTTGCATAGTGTCTACCTAGCTGGGAGAACGATGCATCTGAAAATATATGTGCGGGATGTGGTATAGACTGCTCGTCTAAAGTGGGATGGGTCGCAGGATCGATCGCCCGCAATGGACTCAGGTTTTCCCCGTCCCAGTCAATGTCTTATAACTGGTACATCAACGGACATAATACCTATATAGCCCTGTTTTTAGGAAAGTACATATAACGTGCAGGCGGCGGGTGAGCGATGTTTCTAGGAGGGTCGAGACAATATATTTTACAAAACGAAGATTTGCTTGGGTGGGGCAGTTGACCCCCGAATCCCGCCACGCGCACCTTTTTGTCTAACCAAAGAAGCTCTGTGGTATTGTTTTAATGACACACCCATCCCTCCCCGTTATTGTTTGTCTAATTACGGTGATCTAAGTTTGTATATTTAGCTTAGGAAATACATTTAGCCAACAATGATCAAATTAAATTATTTTACAATATTATTCAAAATAAATATAAATATACAAATACAATTATGTAATTTTTTATTTTAAGGAAGTGCAGGAATTTTTCTTGGATATCCCTTCGACACGATAAAAGTGAGTACTTTCTGTCTGTAAAATGTTTACTTGCCTGATTAGTTTATAATCCTCACATGTCCAGTATGATTTGCATGATACAAATGTGGGTTTTTATTTTTCTTTATCCAGTATATCGGGCGGATCCAGGAAATATTTTTCTGTAACGGAAAGAGGGCACATTGACCAACTCGCCAGAAGGACATCTCAGTTGGGAAAAAAAATCAAGAGAAAAAGAAAGGGGGCACTTGGATATTGTAAAGGGGGACGGATCCTCTGTACATAATTGTTTAGTGAACATAAACCTTGTCTCACTGTCGGTCTAGTATGATATGTACAGTAAACGTTAGAAATCCTTATTTTTACGATATACATGATAAAACGTTTCCTTTGATGTTTTTTGCGCTGTTTAATAAAAAGCTTGATGACGCATTATAGATGTAGTTTCATAATTTGACTTGAAATTGTGAGGTTGAGGTGGATGCAGGATTTGTCCAGAGGTGTTTCAACGCTGACAAATGGCACCTACGGTGTTCAGGGCGGCGCGCAATGTTTAAAACGGGCACCAACAATATTCAGAATGTTTGGAACAGGTTTTTTAACTGGTTACTAAAGTGTTATACTCTCCACCGATCTTGTCATAATTTGGAAATGTCCATGTTCCTGACGGTCCTTGCACTATTGTTAATCACTATCAGTTTTATGTAACATTTATTTGAGTTTTATCAAAGGCCGTGGTATGTGCTAATCTGTCTTTGGAATGGTGCATATAAAAGATTCCTTGCTACTAATGGAAAAATGTAGCGGGTTTTCTCTCTAAGACTATAGGTCAAAATGATCAAATGATTGACATCCAATAGCCGATGATTAATAAATCAATGTGCTTTATTTGAATTTTGGTCTTGTGGCAGAATTTTAACTGGTGCATTAATTACGTCCAACCTTAGATAGTAATCATTGCCATGTAAGCAATGAATTTCATATTTAAGTTCTGCTTTAAAAATATTTGTTTTAAAGTTTAAAAAACAAAAACAAAAACAACAACCAAACAAACAACAACACAAACAGAATCGATAACAACATGTGGTTTCACGAAATTATTAGAACGTAAAATGTTGTTTGGGCTACTACAGACATTAGGACAACAACAAACACCTTGTTTATACTGATCCTGATATTCTAAACACAAAAATATATTTAATAGCATGTTACAATGGCAGCAGACCCAAGACGGTCCCTCTACCTCACGGGCTGAACGACAACATAACATTCTGAGCTTAAAGGGACATTCCTGAGTTTGCTGCAATTTTAAAGATGTTATCGACTAACAGAGGACCTTTTAACGATTGTAATTACATGTCAAATATATTTATCTGCATAACATATTAGTGGCTGTATATTAAACGTGTTTCTGATCGTTCTGATATTTGTAATAGCGTAAATTTCATTTTATTTCCTAAAATAAACCATTTCCGTACGTAAGAAATTATTTGAAGACAAAATCCAGTTTGGGCTTCTAACAAATATTAAGACGACCAGAAACACATTGAATATACAGACACTGATATTCTAAACAAGAACATATATTTAATATGTAAGTTTAATCGTAGAAGTATTTTATTAGTCGGAAACATTTTACAATGCAGCAAACTCAGAAATGTCCCTTTAACATTGTGAACTATGTAGTGGTATGACAATCACTGCTTTCAGGTCCAACTACAGACACAGTCCGGGAAGATGTCTTATTCAGGAACAATGGATGCAATGAAAAATGTCCATGCCTTCGGATTTGTAAGTTATAGCTCATTGTTGCAAGGATGATGTTGGGTATCACGTGTAACATATTGCATAAGCAGCAAGCTGAACCCAGTTATAGCCCAGAAATAAGATGGGAGCGCATTTCGAGCAATTAAAAGTTAATATTGCATTTATAATTACCATGCGTCTTTGAAGTGTCTCTTGTGGTCATTTCCTCGCTATTTCGTTCTTAGAGACTGAATCTCGGATGTTATAATGAGATAGTCACATAGTCTTATCATATGCATATGAGACGGGTGGGGTGGGGGGGGGGGGGGCAGTTGGAACAAAATGTTTGAAACATTACCACCGCTGGTTAAACGATGTTCTGAGGTGTTAACAGTGTTGGAGTAATATTAAAGCTTGCTACACCAATTCTATTACCTCACCACCATCTCTGAGTTGTACTCCTACAAAATTAAGATTAGCTGCAACCACTGCTCATTATTTAACAAAACCCATTAATTTCCTTCTACAAGGTTCGAGGTTACTTCCGTGGACTGGCGTCGCCGTTGTTGACTTACGGCGTGGTGAACGCCGTCTTCTTCGGTGTGTATGGCAACTGCCTGAAGCTGCTGCAGTGGGTGAAGAAGCAGGATCGTGTCTCGTATATGGATGTCTTTCTTTCTGGGTGCGTTGCGGGCGCCGCCCAAGTCGCCGTCGCCTGTCCTGTTGACCTTGTGAAGGTCGTTCTGCAATCTCAGATCCCACACGAAATCTCCGCAACAGATAATAGGGGTTAGAAAATGAAGCATTTTGTTTACTAGACAGGCGCGTGTGAAGGGGGAGGGTTTCTTTTTTTTCAATTTATTTGTCGACACCCCCCCCCCCATAAACTTAGCTCGCCAGTCTAACCATAGTCTGCCGAGGTCCGTCAGTGGATGTGTAAAAAAAAAAAAAAAATAGTCCGACGATTTCAAATTTATTTCCCAGAATGCAGGAAAATGCATCTCCTGCATTCTAGATTTTAAAAAAATTCGGGGGGGGGGGGGGGGGGGGGGGGGCATGCCCTATAAATTTCTGCGTACGGGCCTGCTAACTACAAACCACAGACAGTCCAGAAAGCTTAGGAGTGTGCTTGAACCTTAATTGGATATAAGCATGGAAATGAAAATTAAAGAATTTAGAATTCAGTTAATAATTTGATTCAAATAAACTGTTTCTTCAAGTGGTGTACGACTTTCTTCCACAGGTGGAGGCGGGGCGTAGCCCAGTGGTACAGCGCTCGCTCGATGCGCGATCGGTGTGGGATCGATCCCCGTTGGTGGGCCCATTGGGCTATTTCTCGTTCCAGCCAGTGCACCACGACTGGTATATCAAAGGTCGTAGTATGTACTACCCTGTCTGTGGGATGGTGCATATAAAAGAGTAGCCCATGAAATGGCGACAGCCGGTTTCCTCTCTCAATATCTGTGTCGTCCTTAACCATATGTCTGACGCTATATTACCGTCAATAAAATGTGTTGAGTGAGTCGTTAACTAAAACATTTCTTTCTTTCTTCCACAGGTAAACTTACTAAACATAGACATGGGCACTATCCAAGCGGAAATGTAAAGTACTATAGTGGATCCTGGCGGTGCGCAGTGGACATTTTCAAGAGACACGGAATTCGCGGCTGGTACAAAGGTGCGGTATCGATGCTATATCGAGATGTACTATCGTACGGGGCCTACTGCTTGATCTTTGAATACCTGAACGCTGAGATGCTCAGGAAACGTTGGACAGACCCCAGAGGAATCATGAGTAGTGTAGTAGCAGGCGGTGTCGCCGGCACTGTGACGTGGTTTGCCGTCATGCCTTCGGATGTTGTGAAAAGTCGTCTGCAAGCTGACTTAACTGGAAAATACAAAGGAATAGTAGACTGTGTTAAAAAGAGTGTGGAAGCTGAAGGTCTGCAGGTTTTGTTTAAAGGGACCGTAATAACATGTCTAAGAGCATTTCCAGTAAATGCAGCAACATTATTAGTGTATTTTCAAAGTCTACAATACCTTAATTCCTTTGATGTTTAATTAAATAATATAATAAAGTGGGTTTTTTAATATTATGCATAATATATTATAGTGTTGCCACTTTTACAAAATGGACGAAAAATTATACCCTCACCACCACTACTACTTCAAAAATATACAGTTTTGTTGTAAAGTAGTTAATATTTGAAATGTGGAAAGGTCTTCTTTTTGTTCTTGTATTAAGCGCCAACCCTCAACATTGCTTTATACTACCGTAGTATCTTTATAGTGATGCTGATGCAGTAATTTTTATGTTCAGAGTGGCGATACATTATGAGATGTGAACATACAAAGATTTTACTCGCCCAATGTTGCATAAACAATTGCATTACGCCCGGACGGATGAGTGGGTTTATACTTTAAAGGCTTTTGGACTGGTATGCATATTCAACGATATATAATGCACAAAAGAAGAAAAATAATGAGTTAGAAACTAAAAAATTTGAAGATATAAAAGAATTAGAAGACAACGATAACACTAACTTTAAAGTATTAGAAGAAAGAAAACATGAATTAACAGAGCTAAGAAAAGAAAAACTCAAAGGACATTATATCCGAGCACGGGCAAAATGGATCGAAGACGGGGAAAAACCAACTAAATATTTTTGTAACATGGAGTCTAGAAATTACCATAGCAAGCTAATATCAAGATTAGAATTAAGTAATGGAACAGTAATAATAGACCAAAAAGATATTCTAACTGAAACTAAGTGTTTTTATCAAAAACTATATTCTGCGTCATCGGAACAACTACACACTAATATAGTGGAAGAGCTATCAGTTTATAATTTTAACAGGTTAACAAATGACGAGGCACAAGCTCTAGAAGGAAAAATAACATACACTGAAGTTTTAAATGTTCTTAAAAATATGAAGAATGAAAAAAGTCCCGGCTCGGACGGATTTACAGCAGAGTTTTTCAAAAACATTTGGGCAGACTCAGGGTATTTTATAGTTCGGTCAATAAATTATAGTTATACTATTGAGGAAATGTCCTAAGTACAAAAACTAGGTATAATCACTGATACATACAATATACCTGGTCTTGTGGACTTCGAAAAAGCTTTTGATTCTGTATCTTGGTCCTTTATCGAAAAAGCATAAGATATATTTAATTTTAAAAGTTCAATAAAGAGCTGGATTAAAACATTTAACAAAAATTCAATGTCCAGTGTATTACAAAATGGTTATGTATCAGAAACTTTCAAATTAGAAAGAGGTTGCAGACAAGGTGACCCCCTGTCGCCATATATGTTTCTAATTTGTGCTGAAATTCTCGCAATTCTGGTTAGGAATAAAAAAAATATCAAAGGCATTACTATTAATGGTGAAGAATATATACTTTCTCAATATGCCGATGATACTACTTTCACTCTTGATGGATCTCCTGAGTCTCTGTACAATACAATGACATTACTTGATTACTATTCTGAGATCTCCGGTTTAAAAATAAATTACTCTAAGTCAAAAGCCATCTGGATAGGTAGCAATAAATATTGTAAAGATGTCTATCACCATACACGTTGGAAACTGGAATGGGGTGAAAACCAGTTTACTTTGCTTGGTATTAACTTTCCCATAAATTTAAAAGATATTATAGCTCTAAGATCAAACAAATTCTGAACTTGATAAAACTGTGGTCATTTAGAAAACTGACTGTCCTAGGAAGAGTTACAATTGTTAAAACTTTATTAATACCAAAAATTACGTATCAACTAATGTCATTACCAAATCCATCAAAAACAATTACTAGTATAAATAATTTAAATAAAATATTTTTCCAATTTATTTGGCAAAATAAACCAGAAAAAATAAAACGAGAATTATTAACTCAAGATTATAAATATGGGGGTATAAAAATGCCAGATATACAACATGTAATGACATTCTTAAAAATATCATGGATAAGAAGACTTTTTCTAAATAATAATAAATGGGTCAACCTATTTCAATCTACTACTGGTTTAAGTACAAGGGACCTAATTATATATGGGGACTATTTCATTATATTTAAAAAAGAAAAGATCAAAAACAGTTTCTGGAAAGATGTATTATTCAGTTGGGTACTATTACAAGAAAAAGAAAGTCTAAAAACGACAGAAGATATACAAGGACTCAATATTTGGTATAATACCAACATCTTAAAAAGTTACAAACCGTTTCTATACAATGAATATATAAAAAAAGGAATAATTTTCATAAACGACATACTCGACAATGAAGGGAATATTTTTGTATTTGAAACGTTTAGAAGAAAATATGACATAAAAACAATTTTTTTAAATTATGCATCATTAGTAAATGCTGTAAAATCTTTCCTACGTTCATTAAACAATATTAATGACAAAACATTCACATCTGTTAAAATTCCAATTTTACCTTTCAAAATGAAAATTCTACTGAATACAAATGCAGGATGTAAAGATCTGTACAATATGTTGAATAAAAAAACCATAACTCCAAAGTCACAGATAAAATATGCAAACAAAGGATTGACATACGACTGTTGTACGTGGGAAAAATACTATGCTCTACCTTTCTATTGTTTAAAAGATACAACTTTAAGGTGGTTTCAATACAGACTGTTACACAGAATTCTGGATACTAATACTTTTCATCATATGATACATTATGTTGATTCAAACAAATGCTCTTTTTGTAATAATGAACCGGAGACATTGCAACACCTTTTTTACGACTGCATTGAAGTAAGAAACCTTTAGGAAGCAGTTAAAAAATGCATTTTTGAAAAAACTGGTCTTTGCATCCCACTAAGCAAAAATGTAGTTATGTTTGGAATGACAGATGATGATCTAAGATACGTAGTAAACTGGATAACTGTCAATATAAAATATTACATTTACAACATGAAAATACTTAAACAAAGTTTGCACAAAAAGGCCATTGAAAATATCCTGAAAACTAAATTCCAAATAGAAAGATGTATTTATTTTAAAAATTGCCAGTATGACAAATTTAATGAACATTGGGAGAAATGGTTTAATCTTTTTGCTTGAAAATCGGAGAATTAATTGATACTACTTTCTTCAATCTCATAACTGCACATTTTGTTAACCTAAAGGAAAATCTGGGCTTGCTTGGATATACTAAAACTTCAGTAGAACCAGAAAACCAATCTTAATCTACAATACGAGTAAATAATACATGCTTCTTTCTCTCTTTTTTAGTTTCTGTTTATCTTTCCTCTTTTTTACCCCATTCATTTCATCTGTCCATTCTCTATCCCCTGTCCCCCTCAGATCAAAACCATTATTGTATTCATATTTATGTATTGTTTTTAACAAATTCAAATGTATGTAACTAGAAGGTATGAATATATACATGTATTTTTGTAAGGCAGTGATTCAAGGCTCCCCAACCTTGACACTGCCAACTGATCTGGGGGCAATAAAATCATTAAAAAAAAAAAGGAAAAAAAAAGTATATTACTATATTTAATTAAAGGGACACACCCTAGTTACGGCTAGTTGTTAACCATTACGGCGTTGTTTTTCGCTATTAAACCCATTTTTTCACAAATAAAATTGCACTTTACTTACCGTTTATTATTTAGAATATACATTTCCATTCACCTGAAGTGTTTTTTGGTAATCCTGGTAATCCTGGTGTTTGTAATACCACAAAATGCATTTTTCGTATTTCTGAAAAACTGGCGCACGTTTGAGAAAAAACCGTTGAGCAGACAAGGTCTAATCTATTTTTAGACGGGATATTTCCATTTCAATGTCACAGACGTTGGTATACCACGTGACCGTTATCATTTTGGTTCGGTTTGTTTTCTCGTGCACGGTTCGCGCGATCAACATCATTTGTTGTTGTTCACTTGTGAGATTTTTCTTCACAGTTCGTGAACATTTTCAGTAACAATAAAGTTCAGACAAGTAAGTATCTCAATACAAAACGTTACAAACCCTTAAAACCAATAATTTTGCTAAGTCCTACGATATCTGGAGAGGGGATACAAAAGAACGCACCCCAAGTCTGTGAAATTTGTTGTGACGTAGGCATCGATATAAAACCTGCTTTTTCACTCCATTTGATAAAAAACGTGATCTAAGTGTGTTACAGGTTTGTAGATTGACCAAATTATAATTTATTTTCGCTGGATGGAACTAGGGTGTGCGGCTTTAATAAAACGGTTAAATGTGACGGCTATTAGATATAACGGGCGCAGCCATTTTGTTCCATTCCAGTGAGCTGGTGGTTACGTAATACTTAACGCATAACGTCAGAAATGAGTCTTAGAACTAGAGAAACAAATCTACCTGTTTTTTGCGAGATGATAATAAGTATATATTATTTCTCAATCCAAAATAAACCACCATTGTCAAAGTGGCTACACAACGTCAAAAGAATTATACCATGATTGTCCATGCATTGTTGACCGCCCCCCCCCCCCCCCTTAAAAACCAGGCTTTGTCTCGCACCCCTAAAACTCCTCTATAGCACTTATCTTTTCTTCATCCGTCTCACATTTATTGCCTCTGAGCTCAGATTTGAGCCTAGAAAACAAGTAAATGTCTGATGAGCGAGATCAGGAGAATAAGCAGGGTGTGGAAGAATTCGGAAGCCACAGTCACTGGTAGTACCAACCGCAACAAGCGAGGACTGAGCTGGAGCATTGTCCTGAAGCAACCAGACACCTAGTTTGCAGTTTTCCACGACGTTTTTTCTTAATTTTAGGAGTTGGCGAAACTCGTTTGCATAATATCTACCAATGATTGTGGAACCTTTCTGTAGACCGTGTAGTCAATCATGATAACACCTTCGCAATCCCAAAACACGGATGCCATGACTTTGTCACTGCAAGCGGTTGTCTTAAACGTTTTGGGAACGGGTAATTCAAGGTGTTTCCATTGCATGCTTTGACTTTTTGTTTCAGGGTCAAAAGATGAACCTAGGTTTCATCCTGAGTCACAATATGCACAAGAAAAGCTTCTGGGTCAGTGCTGTATTCTTCTAGAGGTTGACGAGATATGTGCATCGTGGCCCGTTTCTGGTCTTCTGTTAACAATCCTGGCACCCACCTTGCAGACACTTTATTCATGTGTAGATGCTCATGCAGAATTCGTTCCACCCATGTTTTACTAATGTTATGAATACAGGCTAACTGTCTGATGCAGTGATGGTGATTCGCCTGTCCTGCATGACTGTGTCAAGGACAGCATTAACGTTTTCGTCAGTGGACAATTCACAAGGGCGACCAGAGCGTGGATCATATTTAGTACTTTTCCTACCCCGTATGGAATCAGCTCTATGCAAGGGGTCCAACCTAAACCGTATGACATGCTTGAACTTCGTATACAACTACCAAAATGGCGGACAAAGCTCGCTTCGCTACACGACGGTGAGTACATTTTGTCTTACAGCTACATGGTGGATGCCTTTCTGATTAAAATAGTATTGCGATACGGCTCTAGAATGATTACTCTATCCATATGTTTACGTAATTCTCGATTTTGTTCAATCACAAAAAAGCTGTTGAAGAAAAATCTCGTTGTTTTGACGGTCAAAACAAACATGATCAAAGTTTTTTGTGTTATTTTATGGAAACGAGTTATATTTATATACTTAAAAAGTGTCATGATGAAAGTTTGTATACCCTGAAAGCTAAATTATGCAAATACGTTTTGGAAAGTCATTTTATAATTTTCCATCCAAGAATTTTCTTATAGTTAGGCATATCTTCGTCTGCCCCGCCGGGTTTAGGACACCTAATCGTATGTTTCAAATTTAGTTTTTTAGAACAGTTTGTGAAGACTGCGGCCAACAATATTCTGGAAGGTCTGCTGTCCGCAGACATGTGGTTGTCCATTGCGGAAGACTAGGCGGGCACCAGTGCACTGACTGTGGACGAGTGTTTTCAACTAGAAGTCGTCTTCAAGGACACAGCGTTTCCAGATTCATTGGAATGAATGATCTAGTTTTTATATATTGTTTAATAAATCGACATTATAATGCAGTGTATTAGTAGTTTTGTTATTACCCCCCCCCCCCCCCCCCGGACACCTAAAACAACAATCCTAGTATATGGATATATGCCGTGTATCTCGAATAGGTCAAAGTGACCTTGACTGACCCTTAACCTACATCTGGGTGTTTTCAGATGTGTTTAGACACAATTTAATTACAATATGATGTATTGTGTACATAAAGGTTCCACAACGAGTGACGGTTGATTATTGTATTTATTTCACCCTCGTTAATTAAGACATGGGCTTTAGTCTTAGGTGACGTTTGAAAATTAACTAACGTGAGTGATATAAGTAAGATGGTCAACATTCATGAATTGAGAAACTTATTTCATAAATGAGGGGATTTACATTACATTTCTGTTTCCATTCTACTAAAAACAATAATTAATTTTCCAAGCTGAACAGAGAAAAAATAGGAATTACAATTGTGACGTCACATTAAAATATACTGCATCACAATGCGTGTTTATCCAATCCAAAGCCTCTGAGATGTTTCTCACATGGAGTGTGATAACCTAACTCATTACTGCTGCCAGTGGTATCACATAGTGTCAATGATGTAACACGAGCAGTTATAGGATAAATAGACTATTCTGGCTGCCTTTCAGTATAATTGTACATGTAATCAAATCATAACCAATTATATACCAGCATTCACAGGTTTCGAACAATACTTGGGTGAGTTGGGGTTTTTTTTAGAAATAAGAACGCATTTGAATAGTTGAAACTTAGTTTATGTGTATAATTTAATTGCATGTAACATCTGAACACATGAGCATATTGTCCTTGATTCCAAGTCATTATGAAGGAAGTATCGTTCCTTCATCCAACTTGTAGTTGGCACGTGCAGGTTGAACTCCTTGAGGTTGTCCAGGATATATCCCGGTGAGAAAACCCTCTCATGAATCTGATAAACTGACCTCCAAAAACAATTTGCCTGTCCGTAATAAGTACTTGTTGGCGTCAGAATACCTCATACGGGACGAATTACCGTGAAAGTGCCATTTTAGCATATCTTTAAATAATACATAGGAAATGTTTGGGGGTGGTGGAGAAAAGGCCATTTTGAACACTGTTTCTGAAGAGTGATATTGTTTCTGTTATATCATCAGTATACATCAAGGGACGGTTCATCTAACACTTAAAATGTATGATTATCATTATTTACACTCTGAGATGTGAATGACCTCTTCTTAAATCGCTTTTCTCCTTTCTTTTGTGATGATCTCTGCTGTGGTGGTATTGGAAATCCCTTGTTGGATATAGGATTTACATCAATGGGTGTTGATATGGAAGATGCTTTCTTAAATGCACTGATGAAACACATTTATTTGTGCAATTTGTAAAGTCTGAGGTACGACGATTACACAGCCTTTTGTCAGAACTGGATCTCCTATGTGTCAAGACTGGAAACAACTTTCCTCTTTCGTGATTGGTAAAGGTCTAACTTACTGGCCTCTTTTTGTATTTCCCCATTACTGAAAATATAGATATAATTACAATAGTTTAGGGGTACAAATTAAAATATAATTTTTTGAAGTAAACGAAATCTTGGCTTAAACCCGGGGGAGCAGACGAAGATGTGCCTAAACTATAAGAAATGTCTTGGATGAACAATTATAAAATGGCTTTCCAAAACGTATTTGCTTAATTTAGCTCCTAGGGTGTACAACCTTTATCATGACACTTTCAAAGTATATAAATGCAACCTGTTTCGGTAAAATAACACAATTTTTTTTTTATCATGTTTGTTTTGACCGTCAAAACAACGAGGTTTTTCTTCAATAGCTTTTTTGGGGTTAAACAAAATCGAGAATTACGTAAACATCGACCATTCATCACTTCAGATGTGGTTCTACTTCACTTAAAATTTTGGAATCATTGTGACACCTCTTATAGTTAGGCCGGAAATTTTTGGGACACCCCTCGTATGTTTCTTTTATTTTATTTTCTGGGGGCCAATGCATTATTTTTGTAATTTTAGGGGCTTGCGTATGATCATCCAACACCACCACCCTACCCAGATGCTTCCGACGCCTATGTCGACTTTCTATGGAAAAAATGCATGTAAACGATCTCTTGCAGGTTTAGCCTTTTAATTAATATTTGATAGAACTAGGATTAACCTTCATGACATTGTGACGACAATGTGTTTCCCTTCACTTAGAAGGGTGGCTACATAACTATTAAGGCGGGACGTAGCCCAGTGGTAAAGCGCTCGCTCGATGCGCGGTCGGTCTGGGGTCGATCCCCGTCGGTTGGCCCATTTCTCGCTCCAGCCAGTGCACCACGACTGGTATATCAAAAGCCGTGATATGTGTTATCCTGCCTGTGGGATGGTGCATACAAAACATTCCTTGCTGCTAATCGAAAGGGAGTAGCCCATGAAGTGGCGATAGCGGGTTTCCTCTCTCAATATCTGTGTGGTCCTTAACCATATGTCCGACGCCATATAACCGTAAATAAAATGGGTTGAGTGCGTCGTTAAATAAAACATTTCCTACATAACTATTAAATGTGACTTTATTCATGTCACCTTTTTATACAAAACAGCTAGTTATATAATTGTAGGCTACTTTTATTGTTGGATAAAAGTTGAACTTTTATTTTATTTTATTTTTTCTTCTTTTTCTTTTCTTTATATATATATATATATATATATATATATATATATATATATATATATATATATATACTGACACAATGAAAACGCAAAACAGATATTTTTCAATATTTTGTTGTGATTAATGAAAAATATATTTAATGGACTTAAAATAACAATTTATGAGAGAGTCAGCCATTGATTGGTACTTTTGTCTGGGTTTTAATCCTGGTTTTGTTCTCGTTACATATACAATAGCAGAAACACATAAAATGGTGTAAAATGCGTTCACTACATGCTCAATCATGCTGCATGCAATGCACGTGAAATGCCAGTATGTGGACACATAAAAGTCACGTAACGGTGTCATATTCCTCGTCACATTAAGAATGCCACGACTCGGAGAAGAACAAAGGGAGCGATCGTTGGGCATGGTTCAAGGGGGACTTCGCAAAACCAACTATTGGACGACTTGTTGAACGTCATCAACAGACCGGGAGTGTCCGTGATCGACCTCGACCTGGTCAACGTCCCGTTACGACCCCACGCCAAGATCGGCAGATTCAACGACACCACCTCCGTGACCGGTTCAGAACTGCGACGATGACAGCAAGCAACACGATAAGACGTCATGGAAGGCCTATCCATCCGATGATAGTCATCCGTCGACTCACGCATGCTCACGGGCCAATGGTGGACACACCAGATACTGACCTTGATATGGGGGGGGGGGGGGGGGGGGGTGTTGAACTTTTCGATTACGAATGCAACTCGATTACTGATGATAACTGGCCATGTTTCCATGTGAATGTATCTCATGAATACCAGTCATTAATGTCATATTACATTATCCATCAATTCATTATAATTTGTAGTTATTTGCAATGAAAAGTTGTTTTTGCGTTTTCATTGTTTCAGTATGTATGTGTGTGTATATATATATATATATATATATATATATATATATATATATATATATATATATATATTATTATTATTATTATATATATTATTATTATTATTATTATTATTATTATTATTATTATTATTATTATATAATCACGTTTGTTCAGGCAGGTTTTGATTCAGGCCGGCAGAATTTGTAGCTTGCTGAACCGAATGTCCGGCAGACATTTCAGCCAATTTCTTCGAACCCCACACCGGCCTCGGTGGCGTCGTGGCAGGCCATCAGTCTACAGGCTCGTAGGTACTGGGTTCGGATCCCAGTCGAGGCATGGAATTTTTAATCCAGATACCGACTCCAAACCCCGAGTGAGTACTCCGCAAGGCTCAATGGGTAGGTGTAAACCACTTGCACCGACCAGTGATCCATAACTGGTTCAACAAAGGCCATGGTTTGTGCTATCCTGCCTGTGGGAAGCGCAAATAAAAGATCCCTTGCTGCCTGTCGTAAAAGAGTAGCCTATGTGGCGACAGCAGGTTTCCTCTAAAAAAATCTGTGTGGTCCTTAACCATATGTCTGACGCCATATAACCGTAAATAAAATGTGTTGAGTGCGTCGTTAAATAAAACACTTCTTTATTTGTTCGAACCCTGTATTAACGTTTGGTGGGGTAGTGTGTGTGTGTCTGCGCGCGCTGAAGATGTAGAAAAAACGGACACTGTCAGTGTGCGCGTGACAGAATTTATTTTAGAGTTACGTCCCTTAACACTTTGCCAGAATGATGGCCTCACGTACGATATTCGGTTCCAGAGAAGCAATGAAAAGATTATGTACTTGTTTTCATCAAAAGGTAATTATATCATTTTTTTTCACCAAAGGTATAGTATCACGGTTAACACATAATGTCATCAAAAAGTTTTTTGTCTACTTATAAACACGGCCACATGCAACCGGTTAAACGGTTTGACATCAGTGTTGTTGAGTGAGAAACGTCAAACCCATGTTTTAGGAGACTTATATCCTACTATCTTCACTGTCCGTCCGGCTAAGCGTATACGTCATTATTACTTCTCGTCCCGACAACAGTAATAAAGAAAGTTTTACTGACCTTAAAAGTTGATTATTTATCCTTTATTTTCACAATCCATTCACAAAATTAAAGGTTATTGTGAATTACGGTCGACAGCATACTGACATGTAATTTGTAACAATTTGACAGATGTCAAGGTAATAGACCAGTTCATATTTTAATGTGGCAAAGCAGTGTAATAACCTAATTAATTTTGAATTTGAATGATGTCAGTATTCCAATGACATCACTTTCAGGCCTAATCTAGAATTCAAAGTGACTTCTCTCTTCCCAGAAGTAAGAGGAGAAGTTTAATAAAATATGCGAAGTGAATATCAATACATTTCATAATATGTCGCCATATTTTGTGTTATGAAAAATTCTGAATTATACAATTGATTCTAATTGTAATATTTTTATATAAAATAGTACTTCCGGTAACAAAATTTAAACAAAACAAATGTATGTTTCATTAAAAACATGATATTAAGTAGTTGATAATGTGTTATGTTAAAATGAAAGTAATAATTAGTATATACTGGCACACTGAGGATTAACAATGCTTGACTGGTGACAGCAAACAGTGCAACATGTGTCGATGTACAGTGGCACCAAGTAAAAACACACACCGACATACAGCGACAAGTGAGCTATGACACTATAAACAAATTGGCATCTTGACGTTTGATGTGTGATTTCGTTTTTGAATTGGATTACAGGGACTTCGACTTCTCACTAGTCTACTAATAATAACTTGGTGACTTAAGCCGAATTTCAGCAAAGAAAACATTCATTTCGCCGGAAAGATTAGGGCCTGACTTTGCATTTCTTTAACATATTAATAAACTGGGTGTATGATGTTTCCGTTTTAAAAACGCTGGGAAAATTCCAATGCATAATTGCTGTTGAAATTGTTTTGTTTGAATATTAAAGCACTTCCCTGTGTTTGAAAAAAATCTTGTGATTATTTTTTTTACTATTTACGAAATATAGATTTCAAGTAAAATAATAGTAATATATGTTTTATTTTCGTGCATCACATGAAACTGAACTAATGGCTTAAGGACACTCCAACAAATTTGAATGTTATTCAATGATTTGGGTATTTAATTCTTATTTAAATTAAAAAATGTTTCCTCCATAAATTCCTACAGTGAATGCAATAAAAACAATATACAGGAACTGCAGTCAATAATCAATTGAAGAAACATTTTCAAAGTTTTTACCCAGTGAGGTAGTATACCACTGTAGAATGTGAAAAGTATTAATTTTTTTAACATGGTATTTTTTCAGTGTCATATATCAAGAACATCGTACTCAGGTCAAAATGTTTCCGAGATTCCCAGTTTTCATGCAGGTGAGGTTTATATTGGCACATTATCATTACAATTAAAATACACTTCCACTTGGGAATATGAACACAAATATCTAGCTTTTTTCCATTGATTGGACCATCAGCTTTAAGTAGTGTTTAAGTTGTTGTTCACCAACTCGCCAATTTTAATTTTGAATTTGACAAATATGTGTCATTACCAATATGCCAAAAAAGCTAATTCAAAAACTTGTTTGTATACATGTGTATAGCAAATAAAAAATAATAATTCTGTTTAGCTAAATGTTGTACTAAACTTTAATTTGGCTACAGATTTTGTGATAAAATTTCCCAAAAGAGCAATTAATATTTGACATCCAGCTTAAACATTACTTAAGGCTTGTAAATTTATAGCTTGTTTTGCATCCAGGGTGTTTATCATGCTTATTAAAAGTAGGCAGCTTCACTGGGGTTCGAGAGTGGGAACAGACAAAAAAAGAAACAGTAAGATAATCACAATTCTTCTGATGGACAGACAGCATTGGAGGTAATTGGCAGAACTGTCAAAATATTTTTAAATTGTAAAACAAATTGGAATGTGTTAGAACATTATGATATCATTCTAGTAAAAGATGTTGACAGGTAACAAAGAGAAATGAAAAGATGAGCCAGCCCTAACATAATATGAACCAGAGTCTGAAATTTAATAATTGTATGCAAGTACAACTTGGATTGGCAGTGTTCTGCGACCTACTTTTCATACTTTACTGTACATGAAAGGAAATCCTTGTCCGGGCCATATCTTCCTTATCAATTCATATAGGATCATCAAACCTTGCATACAAATATAAATCGGTCACCACAACTTACTTTTCATACATTATTGCACATTAAAAGAAATCCTTGTCTAGACCATATCTTATCAATTCATCTTAACACATTCGACAGATTGTGTGTTTCTCCAACAAACTCTTGATAGGTGTATCGTGTTCCTAACTGGTACTGTTGTTTTGGGGTGGGGGTTTTCCATCTACATATACACTGATGGAAAGAAATAAAGGATCACACAGATAGCAACAAGAAATAATGATTGCATCAAAAATCAATTGATATTATCAGAAGTTGACTGGGAACATACAGTCAGCTCATTCAACACTACAGACATTCAGTCCTACATTACAACTTGGTATGAAATACAGACATTACTACGCTAGTGAATTAAATATGGTCTACAATTTGATGTGTTCCCTTATTTCTTTCCATCAGTATATATTTAAATGGCTATTCATCTCAAAGATATAGATCAACAAAAGAATAATCAACTATAGACTTTATTAGGACAAAGCTAATCAAGAAAATGTAATTTCAAATTCCATTAGCAGACATCAGTTTTACTATGGGGGCTTTTATATTTATATCTTTACCAATGGTTTTACAAATTGCACATTAAAATAGAAAATTTTTGTTGTTTCCAAGACTCAAGTCAAACTGGAATTATTGAGATTATTTTTCCTGACATGAAATATACATAATTACATTTATTTTTATAGCACAACAATCACTTCCCATTATGACATCACGAAGACTTGAATATCCTCCCTTGCATACACCCCCCAAACAGGCATGGCTTGAATCTCTTGATACAATTGAAGATGGAAAACTGGGAATTGTTGACCTACATCCAGAAATATTTGGAACTTACCCCAGGTTAGTGTTCATGCTGTATATAATTTATACATAAAGGATGTGCTAATTAAGCAAATTATTGTCATGAATTCGTTTTATATAAATATCTTTTAGAAGGAATTGTTGGATCATTTGCACATGTCCATTTCTTTTATTAATTTGGAAAAAAAACAAAACTTCAGACTGAGGTTCAGTTATAACTACACATGTATCTGTCTCAATTTTTAGGTGTCTGAATTGTTTGTTCAGGGCAGAGCAGGACCCATATTCACAAAATATCGTAAGCCTAGTTTTACACGTAAACGTAAATCTACGACTGAAGAGCTATTCACGAAACAACGAAAACGTAAGTTACGTGTAAAGTTGGACGTAAATATAAGAGTGCCTCAGGTTGCAACTAACGCTGCACGTAAGTTGTGTACATATAATAAATCAAGCACGATCGCCGTTATTTACTATTATTTACGGAAACTAGCAGCATTTCCAATAAATGAAGCAGTTTGCTATGGCGAACGCCCACGGATTGAACATATTTTTGTTCGTGATCGAACGGATGTTTTCGACGTGGCCAATTTCTCCTGAGTTATCTTTTCCTTTTTAAGAAATGTCCTCAAGTTCGTACCAAAACGCGGATCCCCACCAATACCAAAATGCCATGGTTCACTGTTCGCAATGTTATTGTTAGCAGACGACAAACAAAATTGCGTTTTGCGCATTTGTTATTTACCCGGTAGCCATCGTTTCTAATGTGTTTTTATTAATTACTCCAGTGAGAGTGTTAAATCGTAGATTTACATCCAACTAAGTTACGTTTACATTTACGACCATCTTTGAGAATAAGGTGCTTCTTGCACATAAACGTAAATCTACGGCAGACATAAGTGCTAGTCGTAGACGTAAATTTACACTTTTTTGTGAATATGGGTCCTGGCTTGTAAGAACGATATTAGGAATGGGTAGGCAAAATATCTAGGGGGAGGGGTTAGAGGGGCACAGACTCTATTGTGGGAGGGTTGCACATGAGGAATGGCAGTCTTATTTTAGGGGGAAAGCCCATTATAAGACCACCACACCCTATCTAAACTTTCCCGTGCTAAGCACTGGTTATATCTAGTGTTGCAATGATTTCCATAGGGGTTTTTAATTTTTATTATTCTCTTCTTTTCAGGATAGACATGTTGCACAGCAATATTTTGTGGCAGAGAAATTTTAAAAGAATTGTAAGTTGTTTATGTTTGTCACAATTTTTGTCTCGCCTTTACAAAGTAAAAATGCAAGATATATATTTTCCTTTTCTGACAGCCAAGATGGTGTCAACTTTTGCGTTTAGTTCAACATTAAACTTTTGCATTTATCTCCATTTCTTGATCTATAGGTTCTGGATTAATGAAACTTTACCTATACTCCACCCCCACCCTCCACCCCCCATTCTACTGTATTCTTCCTTGGCTTTGAGAATTTTGCTATGTACAGTAGAAAACTGATTTGTTACCAGAAAAATTTCTTAAGTCATCACTGTTCCTTTATTGTTCATTTGATAACTGAACCATATTATGAAAAACAGATCAGATCTTTATTTCACTCATTGATTATAAATTAAATAGTAGTTGTTATTATTCTTTCAAAAACACATAACACCATTTATTAACTAATCGGAAACAGTCACCAGTCCAAGTTGTGACATTCTGTAAATCGTGTTGTTGAGTTCGGCACAGTTTCAACTAGAACTTAATAGTTATCTCTGCCTGTGTTGACTATTATAATTAATGAGAGAAATGTTAAGTCATATTACCTGAGGTCAGCTGCAGTCCTGTTGTTTATTTATAGTCTTATGCTAAAACCAAATCAAGAGCTGAAGTGAGAGGCGGTGGAAGGAAACCATGGCCTCAGAAAGGCATGAACAAAGCTCGACATGGCAGTATACGATCTCCAATATGGCGAGGAGGTAATAACATATAGCACTAAAATACCAGATTATTACCCATATGGTTAAAAATATATTTGTTCATAGCAAAATGATATTGCCCACTAGAACGTCAAGTGGGACATTACACTCCGACGTCATACGACCTTACAGGAACATGAATCAAATGAATTCAATGATATAAACTGAAATATCGATTATGGGTAATAAATAGGATATTAAACTTGCTACTATTTCGTATCATGTTTATGTCGCTAAAGCTCATAACAATTGAAAATTATTTCAAACGGGACATTAGCACGAGTACTCTGCCGTTCGAGAGCTGGACAGACATTTGGACGGTATGATCGCGCTCTGCCGTCGGAGATCACTCTATAGCAGGTGGACAAAGATTCCCGCTCTAATACAATGACAATTCTTAGATTGACGCCAAATACCTTTACATGAATAATTTTCAAGTTCATCGATAACAGATATTTTGCTTATTGTCTACCATGTGACAGTCAGCCATTCCATGTTTTCGCTATAGAGTGATCTCTGACGACAGAGAGCAATCATAACCGTACAAAAGTCTGTCTAGCTCTCAAATGGCAGAGTACGCAGGCTATTGGGACCTAAAGATAATACGAAATGGAAGCTTGTTCAACATGCTATAAATATTATTTTAAAAATAAGGGGCTGGGAGCATTAAATTTAATTTGTAAAAACAATGTAGATCACAAAATTACTTCATCTGCAACCCTACCGGCCTCGGTGGCGGCGTGGCAGGCCATCGGTCTACAGGCTGGTAGGTACTGGGTTCGGATCCCAGTCGAGGCATGGGATTTTTAATCCAGATACCGACTCCAAACCCTGAGTGAGTGCTCCGCAAGGCTCAATGGGTAGGTGTAAACCACTTGCACCGACCAGTGATCCATAACTGGTTCAACAAAGGCAATGGTTTGTGCTATCCTGCCTGTGGGAAGCGCAAATAAAAGATCCCTTGCTGCCTGTCATAAAAAGAGTAGCATATGTGGCGACAGCGGGTTTCCTCTAAAAACAGTGTCAGAATGACCATATGTTTGACGTCCAATAGCCGATGATAAGATAAAAAATCAATGTGCTCTAGCGGCGTCGTTAAATAAAACAAACTTTACTCATCTGCAACCCCTGCAATTAAGAATATATCTACGGCAAAAAACATGCTGTGGAAAAAAGATCAAATGTAGTCACAACTGAATAAGAGTCATGGAGAATTAAACACTTCCGGGCACTGCTGATTGCCAGGGGCAATTGTTGGGATTGTATCTGAACAGGCATTTTTAAAATGCAGATATTTATTGCAACAGTAAAATTTAAAATTCACATATTGAGGAAAAAAATACATTTTGTTTTAATATGGGTTTTTTTTTATTAATTATTTCTCCATTCGTCTTTAGATCAATGCAGAACTTATACTCTATCTATACAGTACAATTAAAGATGTAAATAAATTGTATGTTCTTGTTTTGCAGGTGGTATTGCACATGGACCCAGAGGTCCACAGAGTTTTTTCTATATGCTTCCAACTCCATTGCGAGTGATGGGACTGAGAGTGGCTCTGTCTGTTAAATATGCTCAGGTATGATGTTATTTAGAGAAATGCCATTTCTTGCATCATTATGATTCATAGAACCAGTGTACACTCTTTTTAATGAATAATTTTATAACTTTTTAATAATGTAGAAAAGTATATACTTAGGATTTAAGCTGTTTTCACCAAATGTGAATTAAAGATGAAAATGCTAATTTATTTCAATTTCTAAAAAGCTAATTTGAAAATTAAAAACAAAACATTTCAAGTTTTGTAAAAAAAATTCGTCCAATTAATGTGTAATACCTGGTACATCAAAGGCTGTGGTATGTGCTATTCTGTTTATGGGAGAATGCATATACAACATCTCTTGTAGCTTATTGGTAGGGGTAACATGTGACAGCAACAGGTTTTCTTTCATTGTCTAGACCAAGTGTCCGTGTATCCATATGTTGCAGACTTTTGTTTTAGAGAGCCATGACCATGACCCTGCACACCTGTTAATTAAATCTGAGGAGAGAGAAACACCACACCCCTAGTTTGACCTACTGTATAACAGTTAGTTAGAGAAGTACAATAGTTGCCTTCTTGGCCTTTTGATGGGTTTTTTCAAAACCCAAAGTCTCATGTTTGACACCATATAGACAGTTTGAAATTTACAGCAAATTGCTGAGGTATTGTTAAACAAATATTTTTTTTTCTATTTTCAAATCATCTTGTGATGGCAAATTAGTATTTTTAATAACAAAGTACACCATAGTGATAAAAATGCTGTCGTAGATCAATTATATAAAAGCTTTTTACTGCAGCACTGCAGATTTCTGTCAAAATTTACAAGGGCTGGTAAATGTGTATGTCTTGAATATTCATACTGCTTCATACTTCATTATTATGTTGTTTCTTCTCTCTTCAGAATAATCTGCACATTGTTGATTCTTTTGATATTCCATCAGATGATTCACAAGTAAGTATTTATCATGTAATTCGGAAACACAGAATTAAAAATAACTCCACACACATTCAGGAATTTTAAAGACACCTGGGCTCAATTTCACAAAACATCGTAAGCCTAGTTTTACACATAAACATAAATTTACAACTAAACCACAATTCTTATTACTGCTAATAGTAAAATATAGTTTTAAATACACATACTTTAATTTCTTTTGTCTTTAAAATGTTCCATCTTCTGTAATGATGTAATTTTCTGCGTGAAATAGATGCCAAACACGTGTAAACGTCTGGCTGGTGTAACTGCTAGTCGCAGACGTAAACTTACGATGTTTTGTGAAATGGGCCCCTGGACTTGTCAGGATTTCCAGATTTTAGTGCCGCCTGTAAACTTCTTTCGGTCTTTGTTCTTTGATAAAAAAAACTCCACCTGACAATAACCCTTGAAAGGTTCAGGATTTTTTGTTCAATGTCATTTTTATCTCTAATATTTAATTATTAAATGTTAGTACAACGAAATGTACTTGAACTAAACATGTATTCAGTGTGGATAGCAATAGAATTTTCAGTTGTACTGTACCATTTATTTTTATACATGTGTAACAAAACAATATCAGTAAAACAGATTAATATTATTCTCTCTTCATTTTGGAATAACATGCTATAATTACTTTTAATTATCAGATGTTAGTCTGGACAAAAATTTTGGTAGTTAATGGTCCGACATAAGAATAAATCTATACAGTATGTTAAACTTTGCAGCTTCTGTTGAGACCAACTGCATATTCTAAATGCAATTAACAATATTTTCTTTATGTGGTTAGGTGCTACAGCTAACTCTTTAACTTTTGTTTTTCAGTACATTACAGATTTGATAGACACCCGATTTTGGGGCTATTCAGTTCTGTTTGTTGATGAGTAAGTTGATGTTTCCTCCATTCTTACATTTTCATCTAATGGTAATGATATTAATATTCTAACAAATCATAGGTAGCTTTTTCTTTCTTTTGTTAAGAAATTTCTGTTATCATATGTTACATTTTATTCATCCTGTGAACTTAAACCGTAAGTTATTAGCCATTTTTAGCAGTATGTAGGTGCTAGCCCAGTTAAGCTGATGCTTCATGTACATACTAATATTAGTAGGAAACATATAGGAAATTCTGTGCAGCAGCAGTCAGTAGTTTGTTTTCATTTAGAATCACTTCATTCACCTTAAATCGTACATATCTGTATTAACAACAGGGCCGTAGCTAGGATTTTTTATTTGGGGGGGGGGGGGGGGGGAGCAGCTGAGTAGTTAATAGTCTAAAACTCCTTAAACAGTTAAGAAGATAATTTTCTTCAAGTTTCTATTTTTTTTCCCCATTTGTTTTTGGGGGAGCAACTACCCTCTTTGCCCCCACCCCTAGCTACGGCCATGAACAATATCTAGCGTTTTAGTTTGTGCTGATGAGTTGATATAGATACATTAATGCTACCAAGATTGTGAATGATTTTGTTTTTTGGTCTTAAAAATATATATGTACATCTTGTTATTGTGGACCATCTACAAATGCATTTGAAAAAATGTAATGCTGTTGACCAGTATTACAAGAGATCACCCATTGTAAATAATTTTCATCTCCAACATACATTGGAGATCACTTTTGAGACTTGTGATTGGTTGCTCCCCATTGATGATCTGGTTGTCACAGCCATACCATCCAATGCAATAAAGTAAAGTAAAGTTTGTTTTATTTAACGATGCCACTAGAGCACATTGATTTTTTTTTATTATCATCGGCTATTGGACGTCAAACATATGGTTATTCTGACACTGTTTTTTTTTAGAAACCAGCTGTTGCCACATAGGCTACTCTTTTACGACAGGCAGCAATGTATCTTTTATTTGTGCTCCCACAAGCAGGATAGCACAAACCATGGCCTTTGTTGAACCAGTTATGGATCACTGGTCAGTGCAAGTTGTTTACATCTACCCATTGAGCCTTGCGGAGCACTCACTCAGTGTTTGGAGTCAGTATCTGGATTAAAAATCCCATACCTCGACTGGGATCCGAACCCAGTACCTACCAGCCTGTAGACCGATGGCCTAAGCACGACGCCACCGAATTGAAATTGAATGCTCTGTGACATATAAATTAACCTGAAACTGATTGCTCTAACTCCTTTTAAAAGAACTTGTAAGATAAATGTTATTCTTTACGCTAATAAAAAATTGTTTAAACCAGCACAATTCTGTATTTGTATTGAGATAATGATAGAGTAACATAATTTATCTTAAACACTATACATTCTTGTTTTGCTTTGTGTTTGCAGCACCGATTTTATGCCAAGGAACATTTCTTTAGCACTGAGCAAGTGTCCCGAGTTCAACTTAATGCCAGTATATGGTGAGAAATACTTGATACGGTGTATTTTTATTACACACAAAACACCTACTACTTGTACAAACAGTGGTCAGGATCTGTAAATCTAAGGTTAAGAAGTATATATGACATTATAAAGTATTCATATAACTTATTGTAATAATGTTTTTTTTAAATCTTGCGATTTTGGGTTAAATTGTGTGAATTTAAAAAATCTCCTGCTTTTTCAACACACACCTCCTGCTTTCTCTTGACTAAAGGTTGACAGGTCTGCTGTAAAATCATGTTGGATTTCAACTATGATTATTAGTTACTGAAAGTTAATTAATGTTACCATGCATATTATTCCTTACCTAAGACAAGTATGATTGACAAATATATCTCCACAAAAATAGTTGTTTATCCATAGGATATATATAATACTTAAAATATTTTTTCTAACATTTATTAAATATATATATATAATTTTTTAATACATTTTTTAACTCTGTACCTTTTATATCAAAAAGGAATACTATCTATGTAAAATTATGTTCCATTTATCAATTCCTAATGTATAATTTATTGCAGTGTCAAGTTTCTACTTACAAGCTATTGATTTGTCTATTTTTTCTTAATTTTGATGCACCATTTTAAAAAGTCACCAACAGGGTGCAGGGTCCTGTCCCTAAGGTGTAGCCTAATGGCAAAGCACTAGATTGATGTCAGAGCAGTCTAGAATCGGTCCCTATTGGTGAGCCCTTTAGGCTATTTCTTGTTCCATCCAGTACTCTGGTAAAACAAAAGTTGTATGTTCCAGACTTGTGGGTATATTAAAAAAAAAAACTGACAATTTTTTTTTTTTATCTCCACGGTTATGGTTTCTGGTTTTTCTTCTATAACCGAAACCGAATTGATTCCAAAGTTAACCGCATATCACTACTCATTATCTATGTTTTCTTTATCCATATATCTGATGCCATATAACCCTGAATAAAGAATGTGTTGAGTGTATTGTTAAATAAAAATTTCTTTCTTTTCTTCTTTCAGTAAACAATGTTAAATAAAGTGTCATTTTCATTACAGGGTTAAATGTTTACAGCATGTTGAAACATGAGACACTGGTATTGACGTTAGCAGCAGTTGAGAAAATTGAACAGAAACTCTTGTACGAAATGCATAAAACAGAAAGAAGTGCAAAGTATCAAGTACGCAGAACAATACCAGAAGAGGACATACCGGACTACAGACCAAAGACTGTGATTTAGTTGTTTTACAGAAGAATGCACATGGATACTACTAACCTGAAAGTGAAAACAAGGATTGTGATGTAGACCATGTTGTGTGATTTCTTTACTTATCAAGTGCTCCTTCATGCAAGACTCAGGTTTTCTGTTTAAAATAGTAATCAGTATGGTAATCATTATTAACAAACTGAATAAAATATAATAATGAAGTTGGTGATGGTCGTTGTATTGATTTTGACTTTATTGAGAGGATATAACAAGGGAACTTCCAACCCAAGCAGGGCTCACACTGGAAGTAATTTTGTTTGATCAATTTTGACATGTGTAGAGTATTTCTTGGAGAAGTATTAGAAAATGGCTAATTTAAACACATTTTATTAGCCAAATACTAAATGTAGCCAGACAAACCTTCCTTTCAACACTGCATACATAAAGTTGGACTAAATACAGTAGGTCCAGCATTTTGCGAAGTGCCTGAGTATTGGAATTGGAATATTGACCAGTACTAAACATGAGTAAGAGACGTATGCATCAATGAAGGTAAGGTGCAGTTAAACACAACATAAAATGGAGTCTGATCACCCCTTTCCTAAATCCATTCCTACTGTACTAGTTTGTTTTGGCTTGAAAGGAATATTTAAAGCTTTACTCAAGGTATAATAAAACTTAGGGGGTAATTATTTGCAACTTGTAATTTAATTTAAGAAGATAGTCCAAATTTAACATTCTAACTGGAACAGGGAGCTGTGAAGCATGCCTGATGTAAACACTTGTTTCGAGTCCCAACCTGTGGTGTGTGAGTGTGTTAATGCGGACAGGATGGTTGAATGTGGAATTCTTATTTACTTTTATTGGCATGACTGCTCATCAAGATATACTAGTATCAAAACACAGTACGACAACAGGCACGGCGGAAGCAATTGGACAGTGGGGGGCGGCTGAGTAGACCTTGGCGGGGGCTGACAAATTGAAGGCGAAAAGCAAAGTTTCTAGGGTGTTCGGGTTGTGCTCCCCCGTAAAATTTTGAACACTAGATCTGAAATGCAATTTCCTGCATTCTACAAGTAAAAATCATCTCTGCCTTAAGATTTACTAAGAATATTTTGGATTCATAATTATTAGCGCCGCCGTGCCTGCATTATGGTATCTTACCTATGGATTTTGGTGTTAAAGTACTAAAAGCAAGTACTAATAGGATTCACATATCTAAGACATCATGAAGAATGGCAGACACGTTTCATATCGGGAGCATTTAATTAGATTTCATAAATTCAGTAGTAGCATCAGTCACAGTGCCTGGACAACTGCCACAGGTCCCAGCTCTTAAGAGGGACCATTTTAATCAAATAATGTTTTCTGAAGCAAATATTAAACAAATCTTGTAATAATAAAACAAAACCTGGTACCAATGTTAGTAATGTTGATGTCGACTATGCAGTATGGGTGCCTGAAAAGGCCATGTAAATACGTCTGGTAAAAATAATAAAACAGAAATGCTTTGAATGGTCAAACAATGCAGTTTATTTCCACTCGCACCACATAAAAATTCAATAATCGAAATGTTGTGAATAATATCAAGGTCGTGTATATTGAGACATTAATTCTTATTTATATCAACCCAATAAGATTGAAAATATAAGTGTACTAACAGAACTGACTATTAGAAATACATTTTTAAAAGGCTACGTGATGAATGAAAAAAAAAGTGTGTGTTTTATTTAACGACACCACTAAGACACATTGATTAATTAATCATCGGCTATTGGAATCAAACATTTGGTAATTACTACTCTTAGTCATCAGAGGAAACCTGCTACATTGTTGTGATGCACTGGTTGGAACGAGAAAAATCCCAATCCGTTGAATGGATCATTCCAAGTAGTTCGATCCTGAGACGCAAGCACTTCAAGCAATTTTATATGAGTTACCCATGCAGGTGTGTGCTAGAAAGTATGAAAGGATGGGACTAGACTGACAAGACAAGTTTCTAGGCGGATTTGTGTCATGCTTCCCTGGAGAATAATATATACTCTGTCAAAAAAGAAACGCATAGGCGAAATATTCATGAAATTATCTCTTTAATACAAAGTGGCATAATTTCGTTATTTGTGATCGTATCAGTCAAATTTGACATGAACATGTGACAATGTTCTTTTTATGGACTGACGACAGCGTCACACGAGACGCTGAAATCAGTACCTTGTGTGGCTAGCAGCAGCAGCAATAATCACTCAGCGACATCTCCTTGGCATAGACTGAATAAGTCTCTGAATCCGGGCACGTGGAATCCTAGCCCATTCTTCCTGCAGTACATGTCATAGTTGCGGAAGCGTCTGAGGCTCCGGGTCCAGTTCGTCCCATAGATGTTCAATGGGGTTGAGATCTGGCGATCTTGATGGCCATGGCAGCACATTAATGTTCTCATTTTGTTGGAAATCCATTGTTACACGTGCCGTATGCGGCCTGGCATTGTCCTGCTGAAAGAGTTCTCTCTGTCGATCCAAAATGGGAAGCATGTGACGGCGAAGAATTTCATCCCGGTAGCGTACAGCTGTCAGGTTGCCTCGTACGAACACAAGTTCACTTCTGCCGGTGTATGAGATGGCTCCCCACATCATGACACTCCCTCCACCGAATCTGTCAACTTGGGCGACGCAGTTGTTGGCAAAACGTTCATTGCGGCGTCTGTAAACACGTTGTCGTCCATCACGTCGCTGTAGAAGGAAACGTGACTCGTCGCTGAACCAAACTCGCCGCCAGTTTTCCAAGTTCCACAGGGTTGTACTTTCGTGCACCAGTGAACACGTAAATGTCGATGTTAGCGTCGCAGGACGGTGCCAACATACGGTCTCCTAGCCCGTAAACCAGCTTCTCGAAGTCGGTTCCGAATGGTTTGTGTAGACACCCTTCTCAAACCAGGTATGCGTCCAGCAGTGTTCGTTGACGCAAGTGCAGAACCCGGATGTAGTGATCTTGTGCTGCAGTTGTTATGCGAGGTCTTCTACTTTTGAGCCGGTCTTCAGCTGATTGAAACTGCTGGTACTTGTCCCAGAGACGTGAAATGGTGCTCTGATGGACGTTCGTGTGGCGTGCGACTGCTGACTGCAATTCACCTAACTGAAGGCGGCCTATTGCAATGTTTCGATTTGGCAGGTTTAGTCTTGGTATGTGCTATCCTGTCTATGGGATGGTGCATATAAAAGATCCCTTGCTGCCAATTGAAAAGAGTAGCCCATGAAGTGGCGACAGGGGATTTCCTCCTTCAATATCTGTGTGGTCCTTAACCATATGTCTGACGCCATATAACCGTAAATGAAATGTGTTGAGTGCATCGTTAAATAAAACATTTCTTTCTTTCTTTCCCTATCACCTATGCGTTTCTTTTTTGACAGAGTATATATTTCAATTCGCTTTGAGCAGAATAATTTTTACCCTCCTCCCCTCTCCAAAAAACAAAAACAAAACAAAAAGAATCACACACACGTATCTGCGGGAAATGAACCATGAAGGCCTATTCTATACATATATTTGGACGTCACCCATCCAGTAAGGCCAGTACGGGAACCGTTGCTTTTCCGGTTGTTCAGACAACTAATATATTCAATAATGCACCATTTCGAACACATTTCACGAAATGCACGTGCAGTTCAGTTCAGGTTACAACTTCAAGAATTGTGTACATACAACGCAAACAATGTCAACAATATAACAAAGTTATCCATTTAGAAATATGGTGTACATAGGTAACATGACATAATATGTAACTGTCCCGTACCGCGACCGTAAACAAAATGTACGGTAGACCTACATTAGTGTGGGGTAAATCTAGTGGTCGAATTGTCTAAAAATTTTGGCAAAAGTTATTTTTGATTTTTGACTGGACGAATTGTCTCAGTTCATCACTTTTTGAATTTTTGATGGACGGATCATCCATAACGCTTTAATTGTTGAGTTAAAATTATTGCTAATAAAGTGATCATGAATACTTTACAAATAATCTACTGCCCACCTTTTCCCCTTGAGTTCGGTGTTTAGACGCACCCTATTTCCGTCCGTATTTTTAAAACACCGACCAAAGTTAGTCATGTGATCGTTCAAAATGGCTGCGCCCATCAATTTACACAGATATTACAACACAAATGTATGCACAAATATTTGATTTATAACAACTCCTTCGAATGAGTTTTAGTTTTACTGTATGTAAATAGAAACATGGATTCTAATAGTATGGTTTTACGCAGTTCTTCATATAATAAGGAAAAAGAGCATGCTGAATCGGTTAAATTGTTGTTCAAGTTCTTCAGCAACAACCTTCTTTTGTGTCAGTGGGAATCAGCCCGCGCTTGTGTTGAGCAACTACAAAAAGAAGGTTCCATCATTGGTCTTGATATCTATAATATTTTGGAAAATGTGGCTACATATCCATTTTGTCAAAGGTAAGTTAAACTTACAACCTTTATGTCACATGTGTAAAAGGCACAGATAAAACTATTGTTGTGTGATGGCAGTCATGTTTGTTTATTATTATTATTATTATTATTGTGTTGAACAATGCATGTCAACTCATGTAAAATACAGAATTCTTTCTGAGGAACTGGCAGTCTGGCATTTGCAGGGCACAAACTTAACAATGACACCGACAGCATTTACTGTCACTGAGATAGAATGTGCTGTGGGTCGGGAGCATCGGGATGCAGTCGATTCGTCCACTGGACAATTCGTCCACTGAAAATTCGTCCACTGAGGAACTCGAGACGATTCGTCCACTACAAAAAATCAGTTCCGGACGATTCGTCCACTGAGTTTTTATTTCCCCAGTACATTTCGTCCACGGACTAAATAATGTGTACTACATGTACGTGGGGGCTAAATAAATTTTTGTTTTTTTTGGAGGATAGGGGTAAACCGTCATCATTAAATTGGAATTAAAAACAACAAGTTTTTATTTTATTTCGAGGTTATTAGGCATATGGGGATAACATGTGATTTACGCCATTGAAGGAGAACATGACAGCGGGGGGGGGGGGGGGGGTAATAAAGTCTTCCACATCGTGACATGTGAGATCATGTACTGAGCGAGTGGACGAATCGTCCACATGATAATGAATACAGTCAGTTAATAAAAACTGGATATTAATGTTGAATTCTAACTCTATTTTACTTTTTTGGTTATAGTATACCATAAAATAATGTTAAGAAATGATTACAATGTCAAAGAAATAACTATTAATATGTTTGAAAAAAATGCAGTAATCGAGTGGACGAACTCGAGGTGGACAAATTGTCCGGTGGACGAACCGTCTGGAAAGCAGAGCATCACCGATGGCACTGGCAGTTTTGTGCTGCTGGATAAAAATTACTACCATTGGTAAAACTCTTCAACGACAGCAAAATTAATATATCTGGTGTACATTATCTTCCAGTATTTAACATTTGTTCATCTAAAATATGTCCAGGCTACATGCAACAAAATAACCTTTCAAACATATAAATTTTATTTGCTGCAAAAATCAATTTTAATTTTTAAGAATTGTTTGCCATAGGCAGGCTCACAATTATTTGTTTTGTTTTGAGATATTTTATTGATAAAAAAAAGAATCAAAAGGATTGCACAACAGGCATAGCCTATATAAGTGCTCTCCTAGACAAGATGGACATTAACGAGCTACTCTCGATTCACTAATATCAAAACCTATATTAGCTCGGCCATTTACCTTTCGACCGACCGTTAAAAATTGCGCCAAATTCCCTCAATCAAAATTGCGCACCCTTTTCTCTTTGGCATTTAACTGCTCCATTCAAATTCCATAGCACCACCACCACCCCCACCCACCTGCTACCGATTTGATCGGGCTGCTGGTGCTCCCTTGCACCTGTCAGTGCAGGCAGTCTCTCCTCTCCCCTCCCCCCACCTTTCCTGTCATGGACGGATGAGCCGGCTCTTGTGCCCACGACAGGTGTGCGCTACAACAGCTTGTTCTGAATGTGCACGTAAAACCCTATGACATGACATGACAAGATGGACATCAGGGCTTGCGGTGAACTCGTATGGAAAACTTACTCGTATGGGGGAACATGCAGTGAACTCGTATGGAAAACCACAAGTGAACTCGATGGAAGACTTACTTGTATGGGGGGAAAATGCAGTGAACTCGTATGGAAATTACAAACTGATATATCCAATACTGTATACTATATAGCAACTTCAAGAACTTGTGTGTAGTTTTTATGCAGAGTTCGACAAATCCCCTAGCCTGCTATTTATTATTCATTGGATGCTTGTTACAGAATAAATTAAACATGATTGAACATACTTTGAACATACGGGTGACACGAAAATAGGTGACTGTCGTTGACACACAAACTACGGTTGACACGCAAATAGTTGACTGATGGTGACATAAATAAGAAGCATGTATACAAAACAAGTGTGAAAATACATATTTAAGAGAAATATAAAAGTATATGTGCATATCCATACATCCCCATATGAGTTCACCGTTATTTTTTACATACGAGGTCGTTTTCCATACAAGTTTTCCGTTCATACGAGTTAGTTTCCATATGAGTTCACCGCATCCCAACATCAGACAATATTCATAATCATATATATATAACATAATAACAATGTCCAATGGCATAAAATATTGAACATAATTAATATTTTTTAATATATAGTAATAAAAGGTAGAGAGTAAATAGAATAGAAATAGGATAGTCAAGAAAAAATATGATATTAATGATCCTATTGTTGGAGCTAACCGTATAAAAAGTTATATGGGGCAGTAAAATCAGAATAATAATTTGGTTCAACTCGAATCTCTTTCTTTCAGCTATATATTTATGTACTGCTTTAAAAATTATCTTGTTTTCTTCAATTGGTAGGTTTATTGACCCGGATAGTAGTAGATCAATGTCTAAGATATCACAATTGATGCCAGTGGGCCATTTCACCCAAGTCATTGTGGGTTTTTTAAATGCTGTGGTTGACAAATTATTAATTTCGAGCCCTGCATATTTGAGTTGAAGCCTGAAGGAATGGACTGGAATGAACCGTTTGATTTTGACAGTCCGAGTACTCTGTCATTCAAGAATTAGATAGGCATTTGGATGGTTATAATTACTCTCTTTTGATGGTATCAGGTCGTTTCGGACCATTTGCATGTTCGGCCCCAGACATTTCAGCCCCATATATACAATATTTAATCTTAATCTTAATCTTAATTAATTATTAATTATTAATTGTGGGTTAAGTAAGTTATGTTTAATGTCAGTAATGTTAAGATAAATATAATGTCATGGGAAGTAAAATAATAATTGGGATATAAGCATGTTAATTAATACCTACCAAAGAAACATTTCTTTTTAATTTCTAATGTAGTAAAATGGCCCCCTAATATGAATTGTATGCTTACACATGTACAGTCTTTTTACACTTAAACACACGCAAGCACACACACTACTTTGTCAAAAATCAATTGATAATTAATAGCACAAATCATTGCACACAAAGTAACAATATCTAAAATAAACAACGAAACAATCATTGATTACATAGTTTCATTTAATCAAACACAAATCGAGATGTGACCAGGGCCGAAATTGACTGGGGCCAAACATGTACCAGGGCCGAAACATCTCAAAAGCTTTTAACTACCACCAAGTGATTTGGTAAAATGCATACGATAGGTGCTGTTGGGTTTCTTCCTGTAGTGTATGTATTAGTGATTGAAATGTGAAATATTTGTTATCACTAAACTCAAAACAAATTTCATTTAATATTTAGGGTGAATTTCCTATTTTACTAATTTGATGTCTTTGTACAAGTGTAATATTGTTAAATTTACTGTATTTAAGGCCTATTGCTACAATATTTGTTGTGGAAAACCGTACAGAAAGTCAGAACCCTACTGTCTGCATGAAAAAGACAGTAGCCATGCCCCAGTTATGAAATGGTGTAGATAAACAAGGGTCCAATATAGCTGGAAAGACGTATTTATCATGAAAGTCATTGGAATGAAAGCATAATAGTCTGTTACTAAATTGATAGAAATTTACAGAATGAAACACTTTTTATCTTCGGAAGTATTTCAGCCTAATTGCAGATTATAGTAGGGACGGGACTATTCATTTATTTTATTTTCAATTGAGTTTTTGATTCTGGTATTTGGCCTATGCGTGGTTCGATTTATTCCTGATACTTTCTACCATGCAGTATGCCAGCTATCACACATGCATGTAATAAACTGTTCTAAGAGCTACAAAGTATTTTTTTTAATGCTGTAAATAAGTGTAGATCATAAAAGAAAAACTAAAGTCCTGACAAAATTATGTCTTAACTAGAATACAAAAATATCATTTTCACCATTTTACCATGTCTTAATCGCTTATTGGTTCTGGGATTGCCCATGGATGCAAACGTGTCACCTGTAGAGGAATCAAGTGCAGTAATTGGTAAAATAACAAAATTAAAACACCCTCGGCGGGACTCACACTGAAATGAATTTTGGTTTAGCCAGTTTTCATATTCATGTAGTATTCCTTGGAAATTGTTAACATGTGGTTTTAATGTGCACATTCAAAAGAAGCTGTTGTAGCACACACCTGTCATGGGCGCAGGTGTCAACTTTTGCCGGCTTGTTTGTCCAGGACAGGAATGGACAGGCTGAGTTCTGCCTCTGATGTAAACTTTAAAAATGTTTGACAATTGGTAAGTCAAGATTCCATTTGTGACATAATGAAATGTCACAGAAATAACAATTCAATAGGGTGGTGTTTGATTATTTAGTTTTAACTGATATCACCTGTTATTTGGTCCCAGTGGTAAAGGGCTCACTTGATGTGCAATCAGTTTGGGATCAATCCCCGTCAATGGGCCCATTGGGCTATTTCTCACTCTAGCCAGTGCACCACGACTGGTATATCAAAGGCTGTGGTATGTCCTATCCTGTCTATGAGATGGTGCATACATAAAAGATCCCTTGCTGCTAATCGGAAAGAGTAGCCTATGAAGTGGCGACAGCGGGTTTCCTCCCTCAATATCTGTGTGGTCCTTAACCATATGTCCAACACCATATAAGCGTAAATATAATGTGTTGAGTGCGTTGTAAAACATTTCTTTCTTTCTTTTTTTATTTGTGACACAATGAAATGTCACAGAAATAATGATTGAATAGGGTGGTGTTTGATTATTTAGTTTTAACTGCTATCACCTGTTATTTAGATTGACATTAACACAACTGATACATGTCATTGTTTTACAGTGTGGGATCATCAACAGTTGCCTCCCCTGCTCATCTGTCATGGTTATGTCTGTTGGAATGTGATCGATTGCAAAATGAAAATATTTCTGAGGTTTATATGTTTTCTATTTTTAATTAGTAAAATAACACATCGCATTAATATGAATTAATCTTTGAAGTTTTGGTATTTATTTTAAAGATAATAAATAATGTTAAAGTTGTCAGAAAGAATTGTCTATAATTCTTTAAATAAAAGTCAGCATTAATTAAATAATTTAATTAGTGAATTTCTTAATGATAGTGAATGATACTAAAAAATAATTTTTGGCATATTATATCATAATTCATATTATTTAGAATGACTACACCTAACAGATTTAATTAAAATTTTTAATTTTGTCTCTTGTGTTAACATGATAATTTTAAACGTTATTCATTTTCATTTTACTTGCAGGACAGACATGCTGCCTTTGCTGAAGTAGATTTTCGACTCTTACTTTATGAAGCTTGTGGCAAAACTGATGCTGCTGTTATAAAGGTAGAAATTGAGGAAAAAGCAAAATGACTCCACTCTCCCCCTTTTTTTTCTTTTTTTTTTTTTCTTTTTTTTTTGATAAACAATAAAATAAAGCAGGTGTGTGTGCTGATGAAGTGTTTGGGTGTCAATTCTCCCACCTGCTTTAAATTTTTGTTCTTTTTTTAATTCAAGGGTGACCTGGCCCATCGTAAAAACTGATGCACCTCAGTCTAAACCTCTCCCATACACAATTTCTTGCTCACACACCTGTAAAGTATATATAAATTGTAATATTAATAGTTTTTTTTGCTTGATATTGTCTTAGATCATGGCTACAATAGAAGTTAGTGTGGATAAAAGGATAACAATGCATTTGTCGGTTTATGTTAACTAGTGTATTTTATTTTTTAAATACCAGTAATACATTTTCGGAGTGAACAAAAGGCCAGTCTGCTAACCTAAAACATAGTGATGCCTAACTGATCTACAACTCTGTAATAGTGCACTTTTATTTTCCATACATTTGATGTTATATATCTCTATTCAGTTGTAAAATATCATGCTACATAGCAGAAATAATCAATATTCTGGAGGACTAGTAATTGTTTTAGGCACCAATGTAGACAGGCACATTAAACATTTTCTTTTTGATCAACCACTCATTTTCTTTCTAGGAACTGTTTCAAAACTTCGTTCAGAAACATTCTTCTGGGGTGCACCACAAGTCATCGGAACAGTCACTATCAAAGGTAGCTCTGGCAGTCCTAAAGCAGACCCTTGATACCAATGCTACCCTCGGCCATTCTCTGATCACCTCTCTTATGCAACTTGACTCTGAGTCAAAAGACAATGAAAACCTACAGTCCCTGTACCTTCAGTGCCTTGCTGCCATCTTGGACAACTTCCCAAAGGCAGCTACAGATGCGACAAAGTCAAACCAGTTCTGTAATAAAGTGTACCTGCTGTTAGGAATGTATGATCCTGTGCCATACTGGAACTACATTCAGCTCAGACAGTTGTTCTCACGTCTGCTGGATCTGTTACGGTCAGGCAGAACTGATCTCGGCAAGGACAAGATTCTGTCTGTTCTTGTCGGCCGGAGGAACAGTTATTTGATTGATGAGTTCACCAAACTGGAGCTTGAGCTGACAGGAAGTAAAGTGGAAGCAAACAAAGACAGGACTGGTCAGGGTGATGCTGGTGGGTTGACAAATGACCAACAGTTTCTGCTAGTGCTGTGTCAGAATCTGGATCGTGATGTCTTCTGGAGGAAGATGCTTCAGATGTCTGTAAGGCTGAAGAAGCACATTCTCGAGATGGTATTGGTAAGGAAGGGCTTTATTTTTAAAAATTAATTAATATGTTTGAAACAATTTTGCAATATAGGAATATATGACAGAAGGATTTTACCAAATGTTTCTTTGGCTTGTAAACTGAATTTGAAGTGTTAACAGTCTAAGACAGTCTTCGCCAGAAAAGGCGAATGATCACCCTCACTACCCTCCACACTTGCTTGGGAAGGTTTTAGGAGAGCTGCTAATTGATTGTCTTGCAGCAAAAAAAAATTGAATTTGTTTTATGTGATTACATAAATGTTATCTGGCACTATTTCAGGAGAGTGCTTTTCAGCTTTCCGTAATTTTGCCCATGACAAAGACTGTTTTAGGTGCGATGTGTCACAGGATTGGTCTTCCATTGTGTGTATTGTCACCAACATTGAATGTATTGTGGAGAGGTCTTAGTAAGATGAAACAAAAAAAAAAAAACATCTTTTTTTTTTAAATGCAATAAAATATTTTATCAATCCTCAATTTTATCAAACCAATGCTCCATGAATGGTACATCAAAGGCAATGGTATGTCTGTCCTGTCTATAAAAAATCACTAAAAAAGATCCATTGCTGGGTTTTTTAGTATCCCCTATAATGGCAAAAAGTTTCATCTGCCTCAAGCAAATAATAAAACCCCCACATATTTTCGACACCAAATAGTTTAAAATGTGCTGAGGTGTCATCACACAAATATTCCTTTCCTTTGAAACAATTATCTTGCAGATAGATTTGTAATGATTTAGTATTGATTACATATTATGTTTTTTATCCTATAGGACACAAGTCTTTGTCTCATTCGTCATGAGAGGTTTGAAGAGCTCCATGAACTACTGCTTCCTGTAGAGTTACATCCCTTGAAAGCTGTCATTCTGCTTCTTGGTTGGTCACACTGCAAGACGTCCACTGTTGCCAGGAAACTGCTTGATGTTTTATGGGATAAAAAGGTCATAGATGTACCAAATTATGTATATATCAGTGGGCATAGAGGGGCAAAGAGGGGTATAATTTGATAGGTATTACAAGTGTTTGAAGCATTTCAGAAGGAAAAAAGACTTTAAAAGTTTTATAATGTTATGTTGTTCGTCAAATATTTTGAATGTACCTATTTCAACCACTGAGCCACAAATAATTTTTTCATTGACTAATGAAATGTACTTGAAAACATGTACTTTTTTTCCAGTTTTTAAAAGTAAAATATTTATTATTTAGTAAGCTTGTTTTTTAGTATGTAAATATGTATGGAATGTATTCATCCTTTTTGTAAGGTGAAATTTCAAATATTATATGTATGTTATTTGCAGGCAGTCTCTCACCATCCAGCACTGACGGCTGGTTGTCGAAAGTTAGCATACCAGATTGATTTGATTCAGTGGTGCCTCGACAAAGCAAGGTATAGACCTGTGAAATAAAATATTTGCTTAGTCTGACATCTTTATAGTTTATCAAACTGCTTACAGGCGTATGTGTTTGTGCTTCATTTCTAAGTGTAAAAAAAAGAGAAAAAAGTAATGATAATATTAATCATTTGTTTTTAAAACTAAACATTTTAATGGTAACACACAGGGTATTTTCTCAAGTACATTTTTTTGTAGCACTTAAATTCATGTACATTATTTCTATGTATTTAGGCTTACACAAAGCAAGAATTTAGTTTTTTTAAATTATTGTCGCAGACCTTTGTTATAGTCAAGTATAGCACTTCATAGTTTAAATTATTAAGTATAACACTTCATGATTTAAATTATTAAGTATAACACTTCTTGGTTTAAATTGTTGCTGCTTACCTTTGTTATAGTCAAGTATAACACTTCATGGTTTAAATTATTGCTGCAGACCTTTGTTATAGTCAAGTATAACACTTCATGGTTTAAATTATTAAGTATAACACTTTGTGGTTTAAATTATTAAGTATAACACTTCGTGGTTTAAATTATTAAGTATAACACTTCTTGGTTTAAATTATTATTGTAGGCCTTTGTTATAGTCAAGTATAACACTTCATAGTTTAAATTATTAAGTATAACACTGCATGGTTTAAATTATTTCTGCAGACCTTTGTTATAGTCAAGTATAACACTTCATGGTTTAAATTATTGCTGCAGACCTTTGTTATAGTCAAGTATAACACTTTATGGTTTAAATTATTGCTGCAGACCTTTGTTATAGTCAAGTATAACACTTCATAAATTAAATTATTGCTGCAGACCTTTGTTATAGTCAAGTATAACACTTCATGGTTTAAATTATTGCTGCAGACCTATCACACTTCATGGTTTAAATTATTAAGTATAACACTTCTTGGTTTAAATTGTTGCTGCAGACCTTTGTTATAGTCAAGTTTAAATTGTTGCTACAGACCTTTGTTATAGTCAAGTATAACACTTCATGGTTTAAATTATTGCTGCAGACCTATCACACTTCATGGTTTAAATTATTAAGTATAACACGTCTTGGTTTAAATTGTTGCTGCAGACCTTTGTTATAGTCAAGCATAACACTTCATAGTTTAAATTATTAAGTATAACACTTTATGGTTTAAATTATTATTGCAGGCCTTTGTTATAGTCAAGTATAACACTTCATAGTTTAAATTATTGCTGCAGACCTTTGTTATAGTGAAGTATAACAGTTCATGGTTTAAATTGTTGCTACAGACCTTTGTTATAGTGAAGTATAACACTTCATGGTTTAAATTGTTGCTGCAGACCTTTGTTATAGTCAAGTATAACACTTCATGGTTTAAATTATTGCTGCAGACCTATCACACTTCATGGTTTAAATTATTGCTGCAAACCTATCACACTTCATGGTTTAAATTATTGCTGCAGACCTTTGTTATAGTCAAGTATAACACTTCATGGTTTAAATTATTGCTGCAGAACTTTGTTATAGTCAAGTCTAACACTTCATGGTTTAAATTATTGCTGCAGACCTATCACACTTCATGGTTTAAATTATTGCTGCAGACCTATCACACTTCATGGTTTAAATTATTGCTGCAGACCTTTGTTATAGTCAAGTATAACACTTCATGGTTTAAATTATTGCTGCAGACCTTTGTTATAGTCAAGTATAACACTTCATGGTTTAAATTATTGCTGCAGACCTTTGTTATAGTCAATTTAAATTATTGCTACAGATCTTTGTTATAGTCAAGTTTAAATTATTGCTGCAGACCTTTGTTATATAGTCAAGTATAACACTTCATGGTTTAAATATTATTGTTGCAGACCTCTGTTAGAGTCAAAAGCTTCATCTCCTGTGAATGAACAAGCCACACATTTACTTCATGGACTGGAAACCCATTCTGTGTTGTTTGTCCTGCACCAGTCTACCTCTCTGGCTTCACTGGAACCACGTGAGGTTCTCGATTTGCTGCAGAATTCAATCACCAAACAGACAGATGGTGAGCTCAGTTTATTGTTCGGCCACATATTATCATCTAAATGTTTAAAGTAATATTAGTAATAAAACATTCTTGAATTTAATTATTTTATATCCCAGGTTTCCAAACATTTTGCATGTCATTCATTTTTCATTTGCATATTAATGTTAGGACATCATTTACAAGATGGGCTATGCATACCCCAGTTGTAAAGTGCCAGCCAGTGCACCACGACTGGTATATTAAAGGCCATGGTATGTACTATCCTGTCTTTGAGATGGTGCATATAAAAGATCCATTTCTACTAATGAAAAAAATGTAGTGGGTTTCCTCTCTATGACTGTGTCAAAAATGACCGTATGTTTGACATTCAACAGCCAATGATTAATAAATCAATGTGCTCTAGTGGTGTCGTTAAACAAAACAAACTTCATTTACAAGATGATAACAGGTTACACAAAATAAAATTTGTGACCTGGAATATTTTTGGAGTGACAGTTTTAAATTGGTGATGTAAGCTGAACACAAAACCAAGGACATGCAATTGGGTAAGTAGAGAGAATACTCACTACCACCACATGGGCTACTCCTTTAATACCACCAACAAGGTATCTTTAATCATCTCATAAATGTGATATCATATACTGTTCTTAAATTTTTAACATATATTTACAGGTGGTGAGAAAAAACCCAAAAATGTCAGATTTATTATTGATGGTAGAGAACAGGAAGTAGGTGGAGCCACAAAACCTTGTGATCAACATCAGCAAATCAGCATCGAACAGGAGAGAGACACTGCAATATATCGAGGCTACTGCTGCATCAAGAACATCATGGACATCTTGAAGTTCTGTTTCGAATACTCCAACCTGAGACTCATGAATCCATTCTGTGGCAGACATCTGCCACGCACTCACCGTCTTTCAAAACTCTTCAACTCAGAGATGTCAATGAGCAGCAGTGAAGGAGAAGAAAGTGGAAGTCAGGGTGTGACCAACTTGCTCTTGCAGGACAATATTGGCAGTATCGGCGATGAGAGCTGTTTTCAGAAACTCTATGAGGAGCATGTGACTGCAAGGTTGAAAGACACCAAGGAGCACCTCAAGAAGCTACATCCTCTGACGTACAGGGTCGAGGTGATGGAAAACCTATTCTCTCTGTTGTTCGTGATGTACGAAGACATGCAGGATAGTTCCGTCATCACCGAACTCGACAGCGGGGAAGAAGGAGCTCAAACGGAGAGCAAGAGAAGTAGCCAGGATGTAATTTCAGAAGAGGAAGTTTCGCCACTCATCTGTGATGATAATTTCTTTACGTCCAGTTCTCAGGGTGACGACCAGAATGTTTCAGTGGGTGCTAATTATGATGAACCATTTGTCGAAAAACCTGTCGTATCTCAGCCTGTGATAAAACCTGTCAGCATGTCGCAAGATCAAGTGTTTTTCCATGATGATATACATGGACAGAATAATCAAAATAACAATTTATTAAGACTACCGAGGTCTAGAAAAATTTCAAGCGGTGTCACTGGAGAGAAAGGCTTGATTTCCAAATTTGGTTTTCTTGCCAATGAGTATGTTGTTAGAGATATTCTGGCCATGTTGAAAGATTCCCTGGTGGATTTGGGTGCTGTGCGATACCAGTTAATGGGAGGACAGAAAAGTGAGGTGGTGCAGAAACCAAGCGAGGCAGACGCAGATGCAGCGGTGGAGCAGTCACTGATGCAGCTGGTTAAATCGAGCATATCCCAAGATGCTTTGCAAACACGACTGACAAGACTTACTCAGTACATTCATGAAGCACAGTGGAGGTTTCAGTTGGTGTCACACGAACAGTTGCCAAGACAATCAGGCATTGTTCTTCAGAAACCTATTTTTGTGTCCAACGATGACATCTCAAATTCTAGCTTGTTAGACAGTTACCACAGCAACAAAATGAAGGGGAGTGTCAGTGATAAATGCTCAGGTTTGATACAATCCTTTATTGATTTTAGTTACCTTGGATTTCAGTAGACAGTTGCCTAAGATTCAAAGATAATCTTTCATAGATTTGTGAATCTGTATATTTCAATATTATTATCCCATTGACACCAAATGAAATATGTAAATATACACATCTTTGTCAGTTTTGCTTCAACACTTAATAAATCAACACAAATACATTTCTTTGCAGTGAGCATTATTGTATTATACACTAAAAGGATATTACTTTGAGCTTCTTAAGCTATCAATTTTAAGTTTCTCCAACCATCCTTTTCATCATTATATAGGTTTTGATGTTTACACTGTAAAGCTTGCAGATTTTTGATTGCAAATATTTTTTATTGCACAAGAACAAAAACATCAGATACATGTTTGCTTAATTATGAGGCCCTTTCTAAATATACAATACAAGTGGCTACATTATTACATAATGGTATATTTTAATATGGTATGTAAGTTTATAATGTGTTAAATTGTTTAAAGACACCACTAGAGCACATTGATTAATTAATCATCAGCTATTGGATGTCAAGTATTTGATAATTTTAACATATAGTCTTAGAGAAATCCTGCAAAATTTTTCCATTAATAGCAAGCAATCTTTTATATGCACTTTCCAACAGGCAGGATAGCACATACCATGGTTTTTTATATACCAATTTAGGGGACTGGTTGGGATGGGGGGGGAAACCCAACTTCTATGACCCAAGCATCTCAAACGAGCTTAAGGAAAGAAGCAAATTATATATAAAAGAATTTTAGAAAGAAAATGATGCATAGCTCACACATCAATGTTCATGTATTAATATTCAGTCGCACACCCTGCATTGCAAATTTTCAAATAATAATCATAATATTGTAATGATACATACTTATATTTTTAAACTTTACTTTTCAGTGTCACAGAGTGGCAAAAGATCATCAGATGCTGAGAAACACAGCCCATCACCGGATGACAATACCAGGCCACGGCGATCTTCACAGATAAGGAGTCGCTCCGAGTCACGATGTCTTTCACCGTTTGTTCACGACATGGGCATCATCCCATTAATGCTGTCTTCCCCAGACACACTGCTTGTGATGAGTCTTACCAAGGGAGGCTATGCTCAAGCCAGTCAAGTCATTAAAGTAAATGACAAAAACTGTAAATTCAATGATCAATAAGGATGTAGATTAAATCTATTTAGATTTGGTTTTCATTAATATATATATATGCAGTTGAACTTTGTCTAAACTGTGTTGAAGGGTGACTATTCATGGAGTGCTGTATAGCATGTTTCTGAATTTTGCGTAACCTGTTTTTTGTTTGCATGTTAAGTTGAAGTTATCATTTACATGGAGTTACTCAAAAAGAAAATGGGTTACGTAAATTTATTTGTTATTTGTGTGTATTCTATACATTGGTTATGTAGGGTTCAACAAACCCACTAGCTCTCAATCCCGGCTAGTGAATTTTCGGTCTTCACTAGCGGAAATATTCACCTGTATTACTATAATACATAGGACACTAGACAAAGCTTCTGCAAGGGCTAGTGACTTTCTCAAACATTTGTCAAATACTGCCTGACATATTTTCAATTCTTAGAAGCCTGTATGAGGTTTCACCCAAGGTACTGTCACTAAACAAGACTCATTTGATGCATCAAAGGGCCGAGATCACCTAAGTTGCTTTTATCGCAGAATCAAACCTCCTAGATGTACCCATTCTCTGATATGTTTTTTCATATTCTAACCAGTGTCTCCTATGGTTGGTTTATCAAAGGTTGTGGTATGTGCTGTCCTTTTTTGTTAGCAATTGCAAACAAATAATCCCTTGCTGCTAATGTTGTGGGTTTCCTCTGATGTCTAGAAATTAAATGTTTAACATTCATTAGCTATTTTTTTTAAGCAATTATCTAGAAAATGCTCCTTTTTTTTTTTAGACCGATTCAGCTCTATCGGTGTGCTTGGATGTCCTTAAACAAAACATTCCTTCTCTTTCTTTCCAGCTCTTTAAACTTCAAAGTCAGGTTGAAGCACTGGAAGTTGGATTTTCAGAAGCTTTCAAGAAGGCAGCTTTAAAACTCCATAACCTGGAGAGTCGTGGGTTTGAGCTGCCTCACAAACAAGCCTTGCCAGGACAGCTGAGCATCAAATCTCTGGGCAGTGTGGCTGCTGTCGGGGTGGCGTCAGCCTCTCTTGTAAATATCACTGATGATCTGCTCTCACTGCCGGACATTCCTCAACCAGCTGTGCCTAAAGGTCTGGCGTCTGCTCCAGACCATGTCAGACGTCTCTTCAAGGATGCTGACAGCACCGAAGCCATTCTGCTGGATCTAGTCTGTACGTCGTGTCAGACATGGGACCTGTGCAGCAAACTGTTTGACGTCATGAAGACCAAATCAGACTTGTCTTCCAGTGGTGGAACAGGCAGTGGTCATGGCCGTGAGAGCGTTGCATCCAGTCACCAAGACAAGAGGTCGAAGTCTGAGGTGAAACTGAAAGGTTTTAAGGAATTTAAGCAGCAGATAAAGAATTTGATTTATTCTGATCAGGAAGAGGATGGTGGATTCAAGGCATCAAATTCCGAGACCAGAACACTGTGTTCAGTTCCAAAACACAGTCTGGAGTATCACCTCACCAAAGCCACATGCCCACTGTCCTCCCATGAAAATCTATCATTCTACCATGCATGGAAGGACATGAAGGAGTGTCTGGAGAAAGTCCAGCTGGCGTTAATGAGTGTTGATCAACTAGAAAAGGTTGACAGTCGGAGTCTTCTGTCGGTGTCACCAGCTTCACCACCGAGAACCTCTCCACTGCCGTCCCCAAAGTCCCCGACTCAGAACCAGAGACTGTCTATGATGACCCAGAAGAAAGGTCCGCTTGTACTGACAACCGCAGTCAAACACCTCATCAGTACAATGGAGACACAGGTTCCTCTTGGTGGAATTGTATACCTGCTGAAAAAGTGAGTCCCTTGGGTGTTTGTTGATTTGCTGTGCTAGTCAGTGATTTGAATCGGTGATATATTTCTTATTATTACCCATATGGTTAAAAATATCCTTGGTAGACCTGGAGTTGAGAACAGATTTGTAAACTTACCCATGGGAATCATGGGAATCATGAAATTTACCATTGGTCTGTCATCTTGTATAAACCTGAATTACATTTTCAAATTGTTGGTCAATCCCCAGCCAACATTATAATTGAGAATAAATATTGTTTAAACCACTAGAATGCCAAGTGGGACGTAACAGTTCGACGTCATACAGTGATGTCATCGATTGGCGCACTACAACTTTACAGGAAAGTCAACCAAATGAGTTGAATTATATAAATTAATATCAATTATGGGTAATAAATATGATATTAAACTCGCTATCATTTTGTATCATGTTTATGTCCGTCTTGACATAATGTTCATTGTAAAGCTTATGACAGTTGAACATTATTTCACTCGGGACATAAACATGATATAAATGGAAGCTTGTGTAATATCTTATTATTAGTCCCTTACCGGTCCAACTGGAGGGGACTATAGGTTTTATCTCTGTCCTGTCTGTCCATCTGTCTGTCCTACATAAAGTTTTCCGGATGTTTTTTCCCAATGCCTTACAATATTGAGCTGAAATTTTGTGTGTAGCTTTATCATTTACTGTTACAGATCAACTTTGACTGTCATGGCACTTTACCCATATTTGACAGAGTAATGACCCTTGAACTTAAGAAACACAAAAAAACAAAAAACAATTGTCAGTGCCTCAAGATACTGATATGGAATTTTTTAATATAGCTTTATAATGTACATTTATTGATCTAGTTTAACTTTCATGGTTATTTACCCATTTTCAACGGGGTTATGGCCTTTGAACTTAGGAAATAACAAAAATGTGTTACGCCCAGTAGCAGTACTTTCAAAAAGATTGTTTTAGTGACTGTTTAACATAGGTTTGACTGTACTTTAAAAACTGGGGTCAGTGATTTGAAGACTGCTATTGTGTTACCGGTATATATAATTATTATAGTAAAATACTACCATATTAGTTTTTGGGCAGCTGAGACAGTGTCTGTTATTATGTTTTCTATATTTCCTCAATGTGGATGTCATACATGTTTTTATTATGTGTTTTACAGGCAGACCTCAGATAAACATAATGACAAGAATTACCTGCAGAGTCTGTATGATCATGTTAAATTGCTGGCGTTCCTGGTGGCAGAATGTGAATGCAGAAGTAAAGGTAAACATTTGTTTACGGTAAATATTGTTAATTCTAATTCAACACATTTGTAAGAATGAATCTGATTGGATCTCTGCTAAAAATTTCAGAAGGTAAAATCACTGATATACCGGTCGCAAATTTTCTGGCAGAAATACGTCATAGGTTAATCAAAGAACAAGGTTGTTTTGTAATGACGTCATAAAGACAATTTCTGTAGCGTTCATATTACGCACAGATGTCGTTAAATACTGAGAAGTTTTTATGTCAGAAATGAACATATTATTCTTTATTAGTCGTTATCTAATCACGAGAGCTGATTAAATATGTCAAATTACACATCTATGTTCAAGCTACTCACTGTCCGACCACCCATCGTCTGTTAATGGGCTGCCCAATGACATCATCAAATGGTGACGTTTATATGCTTATTCTTACTAAAAATGTGACAATTTCCTATTTAAAATCAACCAGCAAACAGTTTAATTAGAATAGGGATAACCCTACTGTGTTTTCCGATTTGCAGACGTATATCGGTGGTTAACACAGTAGGGTTATCCCCAAATTATAATTTATTTTAGATGTCACACATGAATGATGTGTCCTAACTTGCAGTTTAAAGGGAGCTATCACTTTCACTGCCCTAAGACTAGTTCAATGAGAGTAATTTTTAGCTCCCCTTAGCATGTGAATGTATAAAGTATCACTATGGTTCCCCATAATCTAAGTTAGAGGAACAATTAATTACTACCTTCAATTGTTTTTATGTCGAGGTCTGATATTGTGTTAATTATGATTCCTTCTATGGCCTGAAATGGCAACCATGAGATGGAATGTAGCTGAGTGGTAGAGCATTTGCCTAAAGTGTGATAGATCACAGGATCTGTTGTCTGAGCTGTGATAGATCACATAGTCAGTTGTCTGAGCCCATAATAGGTCACTTGATCTGTTGTCTGAGCTGTGATGGGTCACTTCATCTGTTGTCCGAGCTGTGATGGGTTACTTGATCTGTTGTCCGAACTGTGATAGGTCACATGAGCTGTGATAGGTCACTTGATCTGTTGTTTGAGCTGTGATAAGTCACATGATCTGTTCTCTGAGCTGTGATAGATCACATAGTCAGTTTTCTGAGCTGTAATAGGTCACTTGATATGTTGTCTGAGCTGAGATAGATCACATGACCTGTTGTCTGAGGTGGGATGGGTCACTTGATCTGTTGTCCAAGCTGTGATGGGTCACATGATCTGTTGTCTGAGCTGTGATGGGTCACAAGATCTGTCATCCTTGATGAACTTTTTTTCCTGACCCAGTCAGTGCCTCATGATATATGCATTGTCTATGAGGACGTACATATAAAAGATCCATTGCTGCTTTTCAGTAAGAATTATCTGTATGCCAGTGACAGTTTTTCACTCTCTTAGGCAAGTATCAAAATGACCATCAAATAGCTGTAGTTTAAAATGTGCTCAAATGTTGTTAAAAAATATTCCTTTTCATGAGATAAACTCATCTTTTTTAATGAGTCTTTTATTTTCTCATAACACATAGCCAGACACTGCAGTATACCAGTAAATTCCCAACATTTCTATTGATGGGAGTCAGTTGATGATCTTTCACAGGTTTTACTTTTAGCTAATTAATTGGAGCATTTTATTATTTCTTTCTCTTTTTCTTTTACTAATAGACACATTTGTTGTTCCTCAAAACTACTTCAAGATGTTACAAGAGGGACCAGTTGCCATTCTAGGTCGCTTAATGTTTGTCAAGAAAATTATCCCGGCCCGGTAAGTATATTGTATAGGAATTGTTATGTGTTAGTAGGTTGCAGACCTGTTTATTAAATGTCTCGATCAATTCAGTATGTTATTTATTATGTAACAATTAGTTTGCACCTTTCATATGGTCTTGTAAATAGTTGGGGCTTTTCATGCAAAAAATATTGTGTTGAATGTTATGCAGTTTGTGACAGGGTTAGCTCTACCACTTGCAAATTCACAAGTTGCTAATTTTGAATGAAAACAACTTGATTTGACAGAATGATTTTATGTATTGATTAATAATGATATTATGTTGGAAAATAACTTTCTCTAAATGTTTTCTCTAATTTTGTGAAATGTTTTACTCACCAAGAGCTAAGCTAGCTCTGTGTGCTGTGTAATTTGTATCTTGAGTGGGGCAGGACGTAGCCCAGTGGTAAAGCGCTCACTCGATGCGTGGTCAGTCTAGGATCGATCCCCATCGGTGGGCCTATTAGGCTATTTCTCATTTCAGCCAGTGCACCACTACTGGTATATAAAAGGCTGTGGTATGTACTACCTTGTCTGTGGGATGGTGCATATGAAAGATCCCTTGCTGCTAATTGAAAAGAGTAGCCCATGAAGTGGCGACAGCAGGTTTCCTATCTCAATATCTGTGTGGTCCTTAACCATATGTTTGACGCCATATAACCGTAAATAAAATGTGTTGAGCGCATCATTAAGTTTTGATGTTGAGACTTTCTCTTTTGTAGTATTTTGCTTTTAAATGTGTTTTTGTTTTTGTTTTTTTAGGTTGGAGGCTGTAGCTCAGAATCTGAGTTTAAACTTGACACACATCATCGTCCACAGCTGCTGTCCTCGCATCCCAAGCAAACATCTTCCATCTATTAGACCACAGAATGGTATGAAATTTGTTCATATGATCATAATCAATTCCAGTGAAACCATAGACAAAATTCCTCATTCTGTTTGAGAAAAGATCACATGGAATGTGTCTCTAAATACTTCTTTAACCTAGTAACTGGAAAACATTAAAAAGTACAGACCCTAATTTCTTAGGTACATACCTTTTGTGTTTTGTATTTTGAACTGCTACAGACACCAGAATGACCAAAATATATTCGATTTGCTAAATTAATAATTTAAGTAAGAGGTTACAAGTAAATTGTAAATTTAAAGGCTTTAAAAAAATGTAATATTTTACACTGCCCAATAACGGGGGTATTTTTTCAAATATATGAACAGAACTCAAATTAACATTTTATTATAATGTTTTAATTTTTCAACCCATATAGTTTTTCTTTTCTTGTTTTTATTTTTGTCTGCAGAGAATGAACATTTTGGAACCAAAGTTGTGTATAACTCGGGACCATGTACTACAGTAACAGGAAGTAATCTGGAAGTTCTTGTTCAAACGATTCTCACTCGATTGTTGAGCTTTATGAAAGGTACTGTTTCAAGTAACTCTATACATTTAGCTGCCAGTTCATATTTCTTTATTTTTATGAATAACCAGTTTTATACAAAACTAGCTTTTTTAAACCACATTGACAGATGGTTTTTATTTTCACTATAGATCATCTGTTACAAATACTTGACCAGATTAAACAACAACGTTGAAACTAACCCAGAACAAGTCCCAGGATTAGTCTGTTTTATATTTTATGTTTTTAGTAATGTTTAAGAGTAATGAAAATACCTGGCATTGACTATATCTTCTTAGTATTTTCATAAATGTTATAATATACTTTTAGTATAATTGATGTGCTTGTATTAGACCTTTTTTCATTCCAGCCAGTGCACTATGACTGATATATCAAAGGCCATAGTATGTGCTGTCCTGCCTTTGGGATGGTGCATATAAAAGATTCCTGGCTACTAATGGAAAAATGTTGCGGGTTTAATCTCTTGAAAAAAAAACCTATGTCAAAATGACCAAATGTTTGACATCCAGTAGCTGATGATTATTAAGTCAATGTTCTCTAGTGGTGTCATTAAACAAAACATTTTTTGCTGGACCTTTAAACAAAGGTATTTATTTGTAAACTGGTGTTATAGTTTTGTTTATTTATATATTAATTTAAATATGTAATATCAATTTCTTACCACATTAGTATTTAGGGCTGTAATTAGATTAGACGGCAGTGGGAAACCAAATTGAGGCACTGTAATATAGGGTGTTCATCTGATAAAAAAGGACACATTTAGTATAGCCCCTTGTAAAAATATTTTAACACATAATTTTGAAGTGGGTTTAATATGTTCTTGTTTCCTGAATTTTCAGACATTGCAGCAAAATCCAATGCCAAAGGAATTTTTGATATCACATGCGCCACAATGGCCACTGAATTACCTGAATATGCTGAAATCATCTCCTTGACAAAAGAGCTCCAAACTGCAGATTTGACGTTACTGCATTCAAGGGAGGCCACTTTGTGCTTTCTGGCCAACCTTCAGAACCTTATGACCATACATCAACACCTTCACCTTGTCTGGTTGAAACAACAATCCCAGGTTTGTAGAGATTTAGTAATAAGGGGCTTGGGTTTACTAAACTGTACACAAGCTGTACAAAACTGTTCTTCAGCGTTATTCTTTGTAATTTTGTTGTTTAAGTCAGGCCTGTGCCACACCTGAGCACTCACCAGGCTGTGCCACACCTGAGCACTCACCTGGCTGTGCCACACCTGAGCACTCACCTGGCTGTGCCACACCTGAGCACTCACCTGGCTGTGCCACACCGGAGCACTCACCTGAGAAGTTTGGGTCATAGGATTGAACCTCCTCGACAGACCCATTTTCTGATAGGGTTTTTCCCCTATCCCAACTAGTGTCCAATGACTTATATATCAAAGGCTGTGGAATGTGCTGTCCTGTCTGTGGGAAAGAGCATATAAAAGATCCAAGATTACTAATGAAAAAATGAGGCAGGTTTCCCCTGACAACTACATGTTACAATTACCAAATGTTTGACATCCAGGAGCTATGCTCTAGTGGTGTCATTAAACAAAACAAACTAAAGTTGAAAGTTTGTTTTTCGTTTAATAACACTATTAGAGCACGTTGATTTATTTATCATAGATTGTTGGAAGTCAAACATTTGGTAATTTTGACCTATAATCTTAGAGAGGAAAACAGCTAAATTTGTTCCAAGGGATCTTTTATATACACCATTCCACTGACAGCATAGCACAAACCATGACCTTTGGTATACCAGTCGTAGTGCACTGGCTGGAATGAGAAATAGCCCAATAGGCCTACCAATGGCAAAACAAACTCTAACTTTGTTGTTTGATTAAAAGCTCACAGTAACCTTTCACTTTTCAAGACCCTGCAACATTTGTTTTCCAGATCTTGTATCATTCTTATCCCTGATCTGTGGTTAAAATATTATTCATGGGAGCTCACCCTTGCTGACTTTAATTAACCCATGAAGTTCTGTTAAAAAAATATTCATCATTATTTGTGGTTTACATTTGTTTCTTTCTCAGGTTTCTTGGATCGATCCCCGTCGGTGGGCCCATTGGGCTATTTCTCGTTCCAACCAGCGCACCACGACTGGTATATCAAAGGCTGTGGTATGTACTACCCTGTCTGTGGGATGGTTCATATAAAAAAAACCTTGCTGCTAATTGAAAAGAGTAGCCTATTAAGTGGCGACAGTGGGTTTCCTCTCTCCATATCTGTGTGGTCCTTAACCATATGTCTGATGCCATACAACCTTAAATAAAATGTGTTGAGTGCGCCGTTAAATTAAACATTTTCTTCTTCTTCTTCTTCTTCTTCTTCTCAGGTTTTAACAGAGTCTGATGGGAGCAGAAGGATGATAGCCAGAGATGTTCAGGAATTGTGTCCTGTCTCGGCAATTGACAACATCGTACAGCTCCAACAATTTGCTTACAGAGTTGGACAGTTGGGTGTTGTCAGGTTTGTGTAACATAAACTAAATCAAGGGTTTAATTAGGAAGTATAATTTCAGAAACATTGTTTTGTGGTTTCATTGTCAGTTGAATTGTTTTTATACATACCTTTTTAAGACAAGACTATCCTAGTTGGACAGATCAGTGGCATGGGTGGGGTTTTTTGTGGTTTGCTTTTCTGTATTTTTATTACCGTATTTAATGGATCCAACTTTTAAATTATGTCAATGTATGGTTTTCATTTTTTAAATAATATTTTACTATAAATGACTCCTACATTTGTAATACTATTTATCCTAGATGTATTAGAATGAAAAAACAAACATGGCAGGGATATAATATAAGAAATATTATTAATTAAAGTAATTTTATGTCTCGGTTATAAATATTTAGGAGAAAAGTAAGTTTATTGCATTTTGACACAAATTGTTTAATTTAAAAAAATGTATATAGATATATAGTGATTAATGCATGTAAGTTCCAATGATATTTATATTTACTTACAGTTTGTTTGATTTGAAATTTATTATAAATCACCATGATTTGCTGCCACCAACTCGTTGGAAAAACATTCTTCACCAGTCTGTCTCATGTGAGTTGCTTAGAAATAAAATAAGCTTTCATTTGCTTTTTGGATATTTTCCATTTCTCTTATCTTTCGTATCAATTCATATAGGATCATCAAGTACAACTTGAGATGTTAGTATGTTGCATACCATAACTAGATCACTATGACCTACTTTTTATACATTACTGCACATCAAGCAAATCCTTGCCCAGGCTATGTCTTCCTTATCATTTATCAATAATGTATGTGCTTCTCCCTCAAACTCCAGATGGGTGCATCATGGGTTTCTTGTTTTTATTTTATTTTATTTTATTTGCAAAACACTTCTTTCTTTTCTTTAAATGAAGCTATTATTCATCTGTTTTAGTTAACTGACTTATTTATTTTATCAGTTTTTGTAAACAAAGTAATATATATCTTCTTTTTTTCTGGTTTTATTGAGATATATACATGTATCTTATTCTTCGTCACCAACTAATTTTGTATTTTGCAGAAAAATAATTGTGTTTAATAAAGACAATTGCCAGTAATTTAAATAATTTTTAAAATGACTAGGAATGAATGGAATTATTGTTTAATAAAAAAACATAAAATAAAAAAATGAATTATTTTCTATTCAGTTGTGGATTTGAATGACTCTTGGAGCAAGTTTTCCTCGTATTTTGAACCAAAGCTGTTGTTTGTCCTTGCTGATGGATCTCTGTCATCTCCTGCCCTACAGGTTTGTCTAGAATTCGGTCACTGGATACAGATTAACACAGGCAGAGCCCACAATAACATTTTATGCATTTACTATTTTTCAGTGAAACCCCTCAAAACCAGACCTTCTGTAACCCGGAATTCCTTCAGAACCGGACGTTTTTTGTGGCCCCCTTTTAAATATCTGTACAGAAGAGAACCTCTCTAAACCGGATACCTCTTAAAACCAGATATTTTACTTAGTTCCAAGGGTGTGCAGTTTAGAGGAGTTTCACTGTATAATAATTACCAATACTATACATTTGTATGCATAATATTTAAAATTGTTAATCCAAAATCTATTAACTAACATTATGGATATGCTAACATCACATATACAGTATTATGAATAGAGGAAAGTCTTGAATGTGATGTTATAGTTATTATGCTCCAATACTGTACACCATATGATTATACATGTACTACAATATAGTATCTGATCATATAATTAAAACATTGATTAACTTAAACTGTAACTGGCATTTGAAATTTGCTTTTAATTAATAAATGTAGCATTTGTTTTTTCACATTAAAAGTAGGAGTGATGGAAAGGTGTCCCATAATACTGGACTTAAGAATGTAATAATATTTTAAGACCAATGATAATACAGACTTAAAATGTTACAATCACAGAAGAAGATCTACTTTTATTTTCATTCTTGGAGAATGGTTTTCATACATTTATCCAGCCAGTGCACCACGACTGGTACATCAACGGCTGTGGTATGTGCTATCCTGTCAGTGCATATAAAAAATCCCTTGCTGCTAATCAAAAAGAGTAGCCCATGAAGTGGTGACAGCGGGTTTCCTCCCTCAATATCTGTGTGGTCCTTTACCATATGTCCAATGCCATATAACCGTAAATAAAATGTGTTGAGTATGTTGTTAAATAAACCATTTCATTTCATTTTTCATACATCTAATGGCCAGTAGCTACCCAGACAGTCAGTTATTCATTCAGTCACCAATTTGAAACCAGTTATGTATCAGTTTCACATGTTCATGTTTAACAATCTAATTAAAAGTACAAGATACCAACACGATGTCTTTAAGTTTGGATTTAGGTTTGTTTTCTGTGTTTAAGGTTCTAACACCAGAATTACTGAATGTTCAGCTGGGGAAAGCAACAAAAGATTTCCTACAGCATACAGTTGGAGTCAGCCTGGAAGCTAAAAGAGTGAGAAACATATATTTAGTGGTTACTTTGCCACTGTATAAAATGATAGAACAATATTTTTTTAAATAAAACCAACTGCAAATTTCACAACAGATTTCTTGGAATTTCACAACAAATTTGCCTACTAATATGACTTCTACTTATTTTGTATACACAATATTTTATCATCACAACTGTAAGTATTAAAAATTGAAATTTTATATGCAAAAAAAAACAACCCCAATAAAATGCACAACCAAAATCACAGGATATACACTCAGTGATATTCAAAGCAAGAAAAATTAACTGATGTTTGATTTTAATCATTAAAAGAGTTCTATCAGAAATATCACATAAAAAGAAAATTCACAAATACAAACACAGTGTTGTTTGTTTTTTCCAATCAGGTGATGATTCCAGCAGTTCTTCACTGGTACCGGGAAGACTTCGGTCGTGAGACAGAGAACAAGATTCAGATCAAACTCGAGGGTCTGCTCACCTTTGTGGCCGAACAGCTCCAGGCAGACAAGGCCACTGACCTCTATCAGCTGCTGGACTTTGACGAGGCACCAGAAAACCTAGGTATTTAGAGGATATTAAATGAGTTTCCATTTTGTATCATGTTTATGTCCTGAATAAAATAACTTTCAATTGTCACAAGCTTTATGCTCACAATCCCTTGCTGTTAATAGAAAAATGTAGTGTATTTTCTCTGAAGAGTTAAAACAGTTGTTCTTGTTTGGTAAAATTAAATAAAGTATGTTTCTTTTTTCCCCAGATATGTCAGGTGCGAGAGAGCTGCCATTTACAGTAAAAATCGACCCTCACTCCTCCGAGTTTGGCTTCGTGTTTGAAACGAGTATGATATCCACTGGAGTACAGACTCACAGACGGATATCTTCACTCCCGAAAAACTTTGAATGTTCCACTGACAGTTTTCTCCAGAGCAGCGAATCGGGATTTGTGGTGGAGAAATCGGCATACCAGCTGACCCCTGTGACCTTGGACTACGTGAAGAACGACTCTTCCCTGGTGGCGACGCTCGTCAGTCTGGTGTGTGCCGACGAACTTGATGATATCGACCAGCATCTCGAAGACGACCACTTCCTGGCGGAGAGCGCTAAGAGTCGCAGTACCAGCATCTCCGACATCAGCCTGGTGGACATTCGCAGTTACAGGTATCGGGGCTAACCCTGTCCATTGTCAAATTAGCCATTGCTAATTTTAATACAAAGTGGCTAAAACATTCTGTGGAGCACGGACCTGTCAAGTAGTCCCATACAGAAATGGAAATACTGCGACTTCACCATTCATCTCATCATCATCCATGTTTGTAATGTCCAAAATACAAACAAAAATGTCTTTGTCTCTCTCTGTGTTAAAAAAAAAAAGGTGGGCTACAACATTCAGTATTTGGCTAATAAATTTGTCTTTAAATTAGCCACTTTTGAATAATTTTAAAGAAAATACTGTATGTATGTAAAAATTGGTTAAAACTAAATTATTTCCATCGTGAGCCCTGGGTAGATGTTAGATTTGAGAGAACAAGTGGACATATACAGGCATCAGTTATTTTTGAAGGGGCGGAGTGTAGCTCAGTGGTATAGCACATGACTGAGGTTCAGTGGGTCACAGAATTAATTGTCTTCAGTGGACATGATTGCTTTTACATCCCAACCAGTTTCTCATGACTGGTATGTACCTAGTCGAAGCACAAGCTATGAAATCGTCCCATTTTCACTGCTAGCTCTGGGTGAGCAAAATATTTCACCAAATTGGCCATTAAACTTCAAAAATTGCAGCAATCAACAGTTATTTTCTAAAAAATGTCAGTTATTACATAAAATAATTTAGCCAAATCAAAATAAAATTTGCCAACTGCTTTCAAAATTCTCAATTGGTGAATTTGGCGAGTATCGGAGCTAGCCCTGTTTTTTTGTCTAAATTATACTGTGCTCTGAATCTTTTCTTCTGCTTTTTCTTTCATTGCAACTAGTTATTTTAGGCATGGTGTTAAATTTTATGTGAGTTTTCTAGTTAATTCCATGCAATTCTTGTCATTTATCCGTGTAAGTGTAAATGTCCTATAACCTATAATAACCATTTATTTATTAAACAATGTGTTAAGAGGCCATTCACAAGTATCAACATCCTTAAGAGTATACAGACCATACTTTTGAGGGTGTTATCCACGTCTAAAACATACATTAAAAATGTCCATATTATAAGGAATATTTTGCTCAACATTTTTGTTTGTTTTAAAAGTGTACACAGGTATTAACTTCCATCCTTCTTAGAATGCAGTTTATTCTCTTTTCAACTTCCTGTTATCAAAGCAAACATTTAATTTTTTTATAATTTTTTTTTTTTAATTATGATGTTTTTAATAGTTGTTTGTGATCAATTACTTTGTAGGTATCAGAGACTAACCGAAGACTTTCCAATTCTGCAACGCCATCTGTTGAACTACATAGTTCCTCTTGCCGCAGTTGACAAACCCGAGCTGTTGGTTGGGGATGAACCAATCCTTAAGTTTGTTACCAACGAGATTGACGACACGGTCAAAGTGTGCATGCTCAGCCTGCACGACAGCATTCAGTTCCAGGACGTGATGGCTAACACAATCAAACGCGCCTGCACCCAGAACAACTGGGCGGCCGTTCTCAAATTATTCCACTGCATTCCCGAGATGACAATGAATGACAAAAACGACTGGCAGATCATTCATGATTTTGTCTTGGGTTGCTGGGCAACCAGAGAAGCCAAGCTGAACCCAGACAGCGCCGAACTGCCGGATATGTTGAAGAAATTCTACTGTCATGATACGCAAGCGAGAACTGTGTTAGCCATCTGTGATCTTATTCCAGAGGATCATGGTATAGACATGATAGAGGCTTGCCTGATACATTCTCTCAGTGGAAACCTCACAGAAACCTTGGAGTTAAAACTAAACTATCTAAGGATATATTCTCAGGTAGATACAAGCTGTTTTCTATGTACAAAGAAACTCCTCTAAACCGGACATGTTCGGGTCCAAGTAAAATGTCCGGATTTAAGAGGTATCCTGTTTACAGAGGTTCTCTTCTGCACAGATATTTAAAAAGGGACTATGAAAAACGTCTGGTTTTGAGAGAATTCCAGTTTACAGAGGGTCCAGTTTTGAGAGGTTTCACTGTACTATATAATATGTGGTGGTTACAAAAACAATATGATACAAAGTTGTTTAATTTGCTACTGGAAGTTAGGGTATACGGCATGCTAAGGGCCAAGTTGAATATTATTGGATTCTTGTAAGTAATAGATAATTTGTATGCAGTACATGCATTTCCTAACTTTTGTAAATGGTTCTTCATAATGTATTTTTATTCATACTACTATTATCAGAACTTCCATGTAACTTGTTAAATCTATAGTGTAAAGTTTTCATCAACCTTGTATTTATATTGGGAATTTACCAAAAAGCTAAATTGATGACTGCATACTATTTGTTGGGTGGGTGGGTGGGTGGTGGTGTTTGCATTTTATATAGCTAAAATAACATGCATTTTGCTATTAATATATAAAATAAATTCTCCAACTTGTTAAGCAATGTTTTATTGATGACCAGCTTAAACCCTACAATTAAAGTATGTTACATCAAATGGTATTGTTATTTTTATCAATTAGATCACAGACAGTGTGAAAACCTTGCAGTTCAAGCTCTCCACCAACATGTCTGAGTTTATGAACACCGAAGACATGAACTCTATGAAGATGCTTACCTCCATTCTGGAGCGATTCACCGACTGGAGGATCATTGTTAGGGTCACAAGGTCATCGCCAAAGGAAGTTCTCGAAGTCTTGATCAAAACAGGGGACTTTGAAATTGCCAAAACATGGGCCAATCTGCACTCGTTGCCTGAAGAAATAGAGTTGGTAAGATATGAACAGTTTATTTCACAAATCCTATATATAATTATATGATATATATTTGAAGGGTCCAAGGGAATAATCTATGATGTCACACTTTTGGCTATTTGATATTTTGTATTTTTAAAGGTTACAACTCTGCAGTTGTGGAATATTTATACCTAAGCAAGCAAGATTTACCAACAACTTTTAATGGCCTTCCATAATTATGGGTTATTCTATTATGCCATGGTTACCTTTACATATCTGACCTTGACATGTGTGACCTTTATAATATGGATTATCATTTTGGACATGATAGGTTATTCCTTGGACCCTTTATTTGAAGAAAAACATAGTTTTGCTGCCACAAGACATGCAGTTTAACATCCAGTTCAATGGGCATGGATCACATTTTAATGAAAAATGTATGGTCAACTGTCCTGGACAGACAGCCCAAATAGCTGAGTTCAGAACAGCATGCTTAAACCTTAATTGGATATCTTGTTTGGTCGTAAGATCAAAACCTATCAGGTAGCACTAAACCAAATAATTTCCGACTGGGTCAAAGTTCGAGATGCACCGAAATTTTGATAGAGAAGTGAACACCACAAGTCCTGTGATTAGTTATATATATGAGTGTGTTGGTTGTTAAAAAAAAATTAGTTTCATCTGGGCTAAAAATGTATGCAATTTTATTTCATCTAGTACCACTGTGTCAAGTAGCCTTTTGCTTGGAACATGTATGGGGTACCTATAATAAAAAAAAAAGTACTCAAATTTTGTGCGAAACTAGGGGTGTTGTAAAAACATCTGGTTATACCAAAAATTAGCCATGAAAGGTACCATTTTCTTCAGTTAATAGGTAGGGGTTGTAGTACTAATATTTATGTGTCATAGTTTGGTTGATATATTGCATATAGTGTTTTTAAGCACAAATGTTAACATGGTCACCTATGGGATTTATTTGGTATAATACAACCATGACAGGACTAATTTTCTGATTCATTTACCTCTCCCTCCCATTCTAGTCAGTGCCGCACGACTGCTATATGATTGTATGTCTTTTCTGTGCTGTGCTGGAAAAGTGCATATAAAATATTTTTTACTACTAATCTTACAGGTTTTTAGAACATCAAAAAATGTAACGGTTATTAAATGTTTATTTCAGGAGATAGATGAACAATACATCTTGACATTACTAGAGTCCAAGACACCTGACACTACGAGGGCATTTGAGGTATGGATTTTTCACCAATTCGGTTATCTGCATACAGATCTGGGGCCTAATTCACAAAGCTCTATTAGGCTCTGCTAGACAACAAAGCATCCTTTTTGCAAGCCATTTAGCATTGCACTGTGAGATCGCAAAGTTGCGAATGTTTAGTGAATTAGGCCCCTGGAATGTGGGTTCTAGGGTCTGTTCCAAATTGATCACATAAAGGAGTGTATTTCTTGGTTTAAAATATTTTCTCCATGTCATTGGTTCTTTATTAGTGTTAACTATGTTTGCCATTTTTGCAATTATAATTCATCAATAAATGGTTATTGAGATTACATACAAATGTGCTTAGAGATAAATTTGACAGTATTCAAGACTGTACATTTATGATAAATGTTTGTTTAAAATCTATGTATCTATGTATATATATATATATATATATATATATATATATATATTTATATATTTTTTTTAAATTTGATTTATTTAAATCTTGGAAAACAGGCTCAGTTCTTCCTATCTGTATATGAATAAAAACAGCCACTGAATTTTGTCAATGTTTCATTAATGTATTATTAACAACATCAGAAGAAGACTGAACATAACCTAGTACTGCAGTGTTTAAAAGCAAGATAAACACAGTTCAGGTAAAAAAAAAAATGTTAAAATTGGTTGTGGAAAACTTTAAGTGACAAATATACTTGTTTTTATCTATGATATGAAAGTTTGTTAACTTGTATAATTTTATGTAATTAAGGTCTTGGAAAACTTAAAGAGGCACAGCTCTACCTTGTGTCTGTCTATGTGTGAAAGTCTGCTTGGGAAACTGACAGACTTTAAGGACATTCAGTTTATAGCCAGCTACATACTCAACACGTTTAAAACTGACTTGAGTGACGAAGTGACAGAGGCACACAGACTTCGACTGATTGGAGCAAAAGTAAGAAACATATATTCAAAATAAATTATGAAAGGGACTATCCTGAGTTTGCAACCATTGTAACATATTTTCAAATAATAAATAATTTTAACAACTAAAGCTAAATCTTGAATACAGTTTTGTTGTTTAGAATATCAGTTTCAGTATATCAAATGTGTTTCTGGTCATTCTATTCCTTCTCCTTGGAAAGTTTCCTTACTAGGATTCTGAGCCTCTCCAGCCCAGTTTTGATTTTGGAGTTTGCTTCTCCTAGACAGTTGTCTTTCTTGACTCACGTCCTCTATTTGTCCTGTCCTTATTAGTCTAGTCTCTACCATTTGATCTGTCCAGCTTGGGTGACCCTACCAGGAGTTGATGCAAGCTACCTCACCCCGTCAAGGAATGGACCACGAGATAGGGTCATTCTATTGTTTGTTGTAGCTCAAATTTCATCTTATTTTGTAATATAAATTTGTGTTATATGTATGAAATGATGTAGAGGTAAAAAAAAATATTTCGACCGCTGGTCATGCTCTAAAGTTTACTACACCCAAAATAGTCTAAAAGCTTCACATTTGAATGAAACAAAATTCATGTTGCATTTTCCATCCTCAGAAATTCTAAATATCTTTGTATAATTGTGTGTGCGGGGTTTATTCATTACATTTTAATTTCATTTTAGTTCTGCTCTGTTTAGTAGTAATTTATTGATAAATAATTATGTGTATGTCATGTGCTGTAAATTTTACTTTCATATTTGTATAATAGTTATCTTTTGTATTACATTTTTATTGCATTTTAGTTTACAGTAATTACTAGTAGTTTATAGCTACATACATACATGACATGTGCTCTGAAGTTTACATCATACAGTGATACCTGTTTAAATTGGACCCTGAACATATTGTAATCTTGTCAAAACTGGCCAAGTTTCATGGTCCTGAATTTTCTAAATTTTAAAATATAATGGTCTAAACACCAGATCCTGTCTCAATCAGATAAATAATAGGTCTCCACCGTGATCCAGTTTAGACAGGTCTCACTTTGTTCAGTTTACTGCATCTTTGATTTAATATATTTTTAATTTTCAGGCTCTACTGTGTCTTCCACGTGCAATCAGGGGAGAATACTCTTATCTCATCACCTGTCCACATCTGATCCTTGAACAGCTCTTGATGAACATGAAAGTAGGACATCAACATTTAATTTTTGTGGCTTTTTTATTTTGATAATCATTTAACAATTGACTGTGCAATTTATTTCCATTATGTGCGCTGTAAGATTCAGAAGTGTGTGGCAATGAAATTTAAAGGTTAATTAATTATTTGTTCCGGCCTCGGGGGTGTCGTGATTAAGCCATCAGACATAAGGATGGTAAGTACAGGGTTCGCAGCTTGGTACCGGCTCCCACCCAGAGCGAGTTTTAACGCCTCAATGGGTAGGTGTAAGACCACTACACCCTCTTCTCTCTCATTAACCACTAACAACTAACATATACTCTTCAAAAGAAGAAACGCAAAACCACATTGTCGTAACATTTGGAGAATTGATTTAATTATTGAATGGTGAGTCCGATAATTACCAAATGTTGCAGGATTGTTCACAATTCACTCTAGTCCATTGTGAATAAGTGATAGGACACACCGTCAAGGTCATCTGGAGTCAATACCGGGTGTGGCCTCCGCGTGTGTTGACAACTGCCTGGCACCGCCTGCCCATTGAAGCAACCAGAGTACGGATGACGTCCCGGGGGATGGTGGCCCACTCGGCCTGCAAGGCTGCTGCCAGCTCGGGCAGGGTCTGGGGCTGTGGTTGTCGCTGTCGGAGGCGTCGGTCCAACTCGTCCCATAGATGCTCAATTGGGTTCAAATCCGGTGATATCGATGGCATAGGAAGGACATTAATGTTGTTGTTCTGTAGGAAAGCCGCTGTGAGACGTGCTGTGTGAGGCCTGGCGTTGTCATGTTGGAACACTGTGTTGGCGTTGGCCATAACTGGAACGATGTGTGGCCGGAGGATCTGGTCAATGTAGCCCTGTGCATTCAGGTTGCCCTGAACGTGGACCAGGTCAGTTCTGCCAGTGTGTGAGATGGCTGCCCACACCATGACACTACCCCCGCCGAATCTGTCCACTTCCTGCACGCAGTTTGCCGCATAACGTTCACCACGACGCCTATACATGCGACATCTTCCATCATGATGTCGGAGCAGAAATCGGGACTCATCACTGAACCACACCTGTCTCCATCGCAGTTGAGGCCATTGTCGATGAATCTGGCACCACTGAAGTCGGAGTCGACGGTGTTGTGGTGTTAAGATGACACCTCGAACTGGACGTCTGGCACGAATTCCTACCTCACGTAGGCAGTTCCGTACGGTCTGGTCGGATATCCTGCGCAAACCTGGTATTGCTGCGGCTGTGGAAGTGGCAGTAGTCAATCGTTCCCGAAGGTGGCGTACCCGGATGTAGCGGTCCTGCCCGGGGGTAGTGACCCGTGGTCGACCGGATCTAGGGAGGTCACGTGTTGATCCATGTTGCTGGTAACGGTCCCACAGTCTGGAGATGGTGTTTGGGGACACATGGAATGCCCTGGCAACGGCCGTTCTGGATTCGCCTGCGTCTAGTCGGCCGATGGCATTGTTTCTCTGCGGTTCACTGAGACGTGGCATGTCCTGGATTGTCAACTGTCGGCCAGATACAGAGGCCAGGCAAGCGAACACCCTGCACTTTTATACTGTCGGTGTTCATGTTGCACGTGCAGACAACGCACGTGCAGTGGTGACATGGTTTGCACGTGGCTGCGTTTTTGCGAATATTCACATTTTGGAACTTTATTGTACAGTAGCTGCGTTTTATCGAATGTAACCGTGGGAATGTGTTTGGGACATGCAATGACCTTATATTCACAAAGCATGAACCGGTAGGAAACATAAAATCGGAGTTATAACCCATTTGTACCCTTTTGCGTTTCTTTTTTTGAAGAGTATATAACCCACTGTCCTGGAAAGACAGCCCAGATAGCTGAGGTGTGTACCCAGGACAGCATGCTTGAACCTTAATTAAATAAATAAATAAATTAATTATTTGTGTAGCATCATCTCCCCCAGTATGTGTATTCCCTGTAACAGATGTGTTTAGTTTTGAAAGAATTGGTCTCTGATCTCAGTGATCTAGTGGACTTGTCATAGGACATCAGTAGGTACTGGGTTCATGTCCCACTTGAGGCAGTGTGGGATGTATCATTCCAGTACCAGCTCCAACCTTGAGTGAGTACACTCGTAGGCTCAATGGGGAGGTGTACTGCCACATACACAGAGTTTCAACCATTTTTGGGAAGGCGCTGCAGGTTCTATGTACCCTGGGCTCATGTTATACTGAAGATAGCTCCACAGACAACAGGTGTGAAGCATGACCCTACCAAGTGGTACAATACTGTAAAAGAAGAATATTATGGCTTTTCCATTTATCTCATTATTATCATCATCTATACTTTTTTGTGTGACTTCCTAACAAAAATGTAAGATCTATTCACCACAGTGGACCCATTCTCTGATTGTTTTCCCCCATTCCAACCAGTGCTGAAAAAACACAAACCTTGGAACTTTCGGACTGGTGAACTTTCTATAATTTCACTGCCATTAGTCAAAAGCATGCATTTTTCTATCTGTTCATGCATGTATATAAAAATGATGTATTTGACTAGTGTATTTTTTTATTTATTAAAAAAAGCCAAATTATGTATTATTGACTTTCATTTGCCATGACTTATTTTTTTTATTTATACATAGGTATATATTTTAATTTTTGCATTATATCTAGATACAAAAAAGGTTACTGTTTAGAGTTTAAATATAAAGTGAAAAAAAGAAAAAGCTATGTTCAACCAATCAAGTTGCTGTAAAATTCATCCCTACCTACTAACCATTTAATCTCATTTCAGGTTGATTTAGCAGGCCAGGTATTCCACAAGATTAATCACGACTTTTCTCAGAACCAGACCCCATCACTAACGTACACAACTGAACAGTTTAATGAACTTCTCATTGAATACGCCACCAAGGCTGTGGAAGTCACCGTAGTGCAGGTTATTGAAACTGGTCAGTGTTTGTTTATATTTTCACAGTCTGTGTCATTAAACTACAGTACATTTATTGATGTAGACTACAATAGATTAGTTCTGCCATTCATAACACTAAGAATAATAAAAATATTATCATAAAAAGTAGATTGAATGAGACATAAATGTAAAGCAATTGTAAATTTTAAAGCAGCAGTCTGTAATAAAGACAGAAATACACATAAAGAATAATGGGCCACTTCGAGGTCATTGACATTAATCAACATTTTCACAAGCCTCCAAACCCATTTTTCATTTTCTACTCCCTCCGTATCTCCCAAAAATATAATAAAAATATTGGTTGTGTAAAGAATTTTTTTATTTATCCAGGTATATTGGTAATAACCCCCTCTTATGAAAATGTTGATAATTTGAAATGACCTCTAAGCAATTGTGTGAAATATTTAGTAATAGTTTTTTTATCATTACATTTAAATTACATTAAGTATTTAAAATAAAGTGGGTGGGATGTAGCCCAGTGGTAAAACGCTCGCCTGATGCGCAGTCGGTCTAGGATCAATCCCCGTCGGTGGGCCCATTGGGCTATTTCTCATTCAAGCCAGTGCACCACGACTGGTATATCAAAGGCCGTGGTATGTGCTATCCTGTCTGTGGAATGGTGCATATAAAAGATCCCTTGCTGCTAATCGAAAAGAGTAGCCCATGAAGTGGCGACAGTGGGTTTCTTCTTTCAATATCTGTGTGGTCCTTAACCATATGTCCGACGCCATATAACCATACATAAAATGTGTTGAGTTTGTTGTTAAATAAAACATTTCCTTCCTTCCTTAAAATAAAATATTGAGTATTATATACTGACATCCAAAAGAAACTTTACATACATAAAATTTGTATAATTTGATAAATTTTGTTGCGAATGGAAAACAACCAAATTAGAAACCAGCTTACAAACACTTTGCATGTACATGATACTTTCATATCCAACTATACGTTTGTTAGTTTTCGATAATACAATTTCAAACCTGTAAAGTTTCTTTTGGACATCAGTACATATGTTTCCTATCTTGCTTCAGAGAAAGAAAGAAGTCAGAGTTCCTGTTCAGTGAGTTCCTTAAAGATGGATGACGGAGAGTTCACCGCTTCAACGACTCGTTTCATTGGGGAATCCGTGCGAGTCAGAAGAAAGGCCATGGATGGAACAGGTATGCTTTTTACTCTTTTCTTTCCTCCATTGGGCTATTTCTCGTCCCAGCCAGTGCACCATGACTGGTATATCAAAGGCTCTGGTATGTGCTGTCCTGTCTGTGGGATGGTGCATATAAAAGATCCCTTGCTACTGATGGAAATGACCGGCCTCGGTGGTGTCGTGGTTAAGCCATCAGACATAAGGATGGTAGGTACTGGGTTCACAGCCTGGTACAGGCTCCCACCCAGAGAAAGTTTTAACAACTCAGTGGGTAGGTGTAAGGCCACTACACTCTCTTCTCTCTCACTAACCACTAACAATTAACAACTAACCCACTGCCCGGACAGACATCCCAGATAGCTGAGGTGTGTGCCCAGGACAACATGCTTGAACCGTAATTGGATATTAGCACGAAAATAAGTTGAAATGAATGAATAATGGAAAAATGTAGCAGGCTTTCTCTGTAAGACAATATGTCAAAATTACCAAATGTTTTACATCCAATAGCCAATGATTAATAAATCAATGCACTCTAAACAAAACAAACAAACAATCTTTTCTTTCCTCTTATAATTTTTAGAATGTTTTGTCTTTGATAGTCTGAAGAAGGTTTTCTAAACATTCAGTTTTAAGAGTAATGATGTCGAAAAAATGTAAGAAGATTTTTCCATAATTCTGAATTTTAGCACTACCCAAAAATTGTTCCTGACCTTTTTCTTTGATATCCCTCGGTGGGCCCATTCTCTGATTGGTATCTTTTTCCATCCTAACCTATACGGTGTGGGAAGTGGATATAAAAGATCCCTTGCAGCAAATTGAAAAATGGGGCCTTTTTCCTTTAAAACCATGTGTATGTCAAAATTATCAAATTTTTTACATCCAATAGCCAATGATTAATTAATCAATGTGATCTAGTGGTGTATTTAAACAAAAAGTATTTTTTTTGATAAAAACGAATTCATGTTAACACTTCACTTACAAGATCCTGTAGAGGTTTTTGTATTTTGTTTTGACACAAACATTTTTATCTCTGACATACATTTGTAATTCATCCAGGTGTTATCTACAATAAGCCTATAAACCATTGTCTGAAAAAACAAAATCCTAAATACTGTATTCGTCACTATGGCTGATTATTGTGTAAATGTTATTGCAGTATCTCCGAAAATGATCCCGGGATCTCCACTGGGCAGCAGTCCAGGGTTGAACAAGAAGGTGATATCTCCACCCACAAGACTTGGAGCATCAGGTTACAGCAAATTTGTGATGCCAGCCCAGCCTCCCCCCAAGGAGAAGTGGGTACCTGACTCGGCCACAGCTGTCTGCATGGTGTGCAGTGTAGAGAGGTTTAGCATGGTAAGGAGATCTTGTATTGTTTTCATGGTTAATGACGATCGAGGGCAGATGTAGAATTCTAAAAAGAGACCTCTTGAACCGTAAGATATACCAGGTCAATGGATGGATATTTTAGTCTGGTGATCTAAATCATTATGAAATTGACACAATATGACAAAACTCTATATTTATGCTAAATACAAAGCTGAAATTGGATAAGCTGTTCATGTAATTTCAAAATGTGTAAATGACAAAATATGACCGTCCCTTCCCTACCCCATTTAAGTCATTGGCAAGCATCTTCAAATGATTTACAAGTATTTACAAAATTATTACAATATGCATCATTGCCTTTTGTGTCCTGTGTTTAGTTAATATTATTTAAAAAATGTTTCAGTTTAATTGGTACACTTATAATTGTATAAATAATATTTCCATATTTCCTTTTTATGATACCCAAAAGCCGATGTGTATTTTTGTGTTGGGGTGTCGTTAAACATTAATTAATTAATTTATTCATTCAGTTTAATCGGCGCCATCACTGTCGACGATGTGGTCGTGTTGTGTGTGCAGCGTGTTCCACTAAGAGAACTACGATTGGAGGAGAGTCGTCCAGAACGTGTGATGACTGCTACGCCCAGATCTATATACCTACGTGAGTTTAAAATACATTTAAATATTGTCTAGTTTGAAATACATTTTAATATAGTTTAGTTAGAAATACATTTTAACATTGTTTAGTTTGAAATACATTTTAACATAGTTTAGTTTGAAATACATTTTAAAAAATTTAGTTTGAAAATACATTTTACATTGTAAGAGCTTGAAATACATTTAACATTGTTTAGTTTAAAATAAACATTTAACATAATTGTTTTTAAATGTTTCATTGACCCAGAAACCTAATTACATTTTGAATTATTTTTTACTGTCTGATTTCTTTTGAAACCCAGTTAATTAAAAACTAATATATAAAATTGTTATTTATGTAAAAACTACATTTGTTAAGCATGATCATATACTGTATATCACTGTTATGTGTATTTTCCAGTTTTTAAAGTTTCTAAATACTGTTGTTGGAACAGAAGTTTATTTTGTTTAACGACACCACTAGAGCACATTGATCAAATAATCATCAGCTATTTGATGTCAAACATTTGGTAATTCTGACACGTAGTCAACAGAGGAAACCCGCTACATCTTTTATATGCACTTTCCCACAGACAAGAAAGCACATACCATGGCCTTTGTCCAATTGTGGCGCACTCCTTGGAATGAGAAAAAACCCAATCAGTTGAATGGATTCACTGAGGTGGTTCGGTCATGCGACACAAGCACCTCAGGTGAGCACTCGACCAACTGAGCTAAATCCCACCCCTTGTTGGAATGGAGGAGGATGTTAGCCAATACATGCAGTCAACAAAATTGTATAAGAAAATACTATATAATGGCATGTACAAAAAAACATTGGCCCTTTCAGGCTTCAGAAGTTTACATAATTTAACAAGTCTTGTTAAAACCCTAAAATAAATATATCATTAATGGTAAGTATTTAAAGACGTTTTAAAGACAAAAGGTGTTTACAAGAAGACAAAGATGTTTTGGCATTATTTCATATTAAACCTTTATTCCATTCAGTGACCTGAAATCCAGAGAACGGGAGTTTTACAGTCAGCGAAGAAAAGAAAGTCTAACTGGTGCCAGTCCGGGTAATCTTGGTCACTCTCCGGCCAGAGTGGGCTCCCCTGGTGAACCGTTTGACCACCAGGGTATGGACTTGCCGCATGATGACAGCATGTGGCAACTAAAACCTGATATCAATCACAACACGGTACTGAGAGAAGAGTTCTATTATGAGCAGGTAATGCAGTGCAGACAGCTATTTAATTAGGAAATTTTACCAAATTTAAAATATACTGTAGGTAAAAAGTTTGACGTAATGTCGAGACTATTTTATTTTATCCTGCAACCAATGTTTCTATTGACGGATAAAGCAAAGTCATAAACGTATAGTTGAAGAATATGACTTTTGACATCACTCATGTGACCTCACATGCATAGATACATTACAAAATCGCTCATTTGACCTCCAGGTCATCGTACAATGTAGTTGAAATAACAGAAATAATAGCTTTTCCCCTTAATTTTTATGGTCTGCAGGATAAAGATAATAACTAGTTAATGACTTAGGATATCAGCTTTATTCTGTTCAGGCTGAATGAGAAATTTCCCATTGTTACCTTCACAGGATAAAGCCAATATCCTGTCAGTAACTAGTTATTCTCTATGTATCTGCCTTGTTTCATATCTGCAAAGTGACAGACATATAAATTAATAATGTTTTACTAAATTTGAAGTAGGCCTATACTATATCCATAAAGTTTGATGTTGTGTGTGTGGCTTTCATATTTGGTATGAGTTTTCACTAGTTAAGTCTTTCATTTGTGCCTCCACACCCCACCCCACACCAGGAGGTCAAAGTCATTTAGGATTTAGTTAAAGTTTCTAAAATTTCTTTTAACTCTAAAACATTTTAATGAATGGCATGTTATGTTTGTCCACCAGATGAGTTTTTCAGTCGCACAATTTAGTACTAGGGGTGGAATGTAGCCCAGTGGTACAGAGCTTGTCTGATATGTGATTGGTCTATGGTCGATCCTATTAGGCTATTTGTCGATCCAGCCAATGAGCCACAACTGGTGTGACAAACACCATAGTATGTACTATCATGTTTGTAGTATAGTTGTGTTACCAGTATCAATAAAAGAGTTTACTTAAAATATTCAACCCATTATCTCAAACGTATATAATTATAGGATATTAAACAAGCTTCCATTTTGTATCATGTTTATGACTCGAGTGAAATAATTTTCAGTTGTCATGAGCTATATCACTGATCTTGTTTGGTAGACATTCCGGTACGGTTGTAGTGTGCCAGTCAAAGATGTCATCATATGAAGGAAGGAAATGTTTTATTTAATGATGCACTCAACACATTTTATTTATGGCTATATGGCATCGGACATATGGTTAAGGACCACACAGATATTGAGAGAGGAAACCCACTGTCACCACTTCATGTGCTACTTTTTTCGATTAGCAGCAAGGGATCTTTTACATGCACCATCCCACAGACAGGGTAGTACATACCACAGCCTTCGATGTACCAATTGTGGTGCACTGGCTGGAACGAAAAATAATCCAATAGGCCCACCGATAGGGATTGATCCCAGACCGACCCCGCATCGAGCAGGCGTGTTTTACCACTCGGTTATGTCTCACCCCTTCATCGTATAATGTCGAAGTGTTACATTCCACTTGACTTTCTAGTGGGACGTAACTGTTTAATATGAACCATGATATTTTTAACAATATGAATAATAAATACTATATTTATCTTTCTATAGCATTTTTAACTTATTACTGTATAAAAACATACAACATCATGTTGAAATTTTATTTTGAACGTTTTTTGGAAACTGTATTATCACACAATCTCTTCTGTTATCCAGGCTCCCAGTGTGTCGCTGTGCATGTCAATCTTACATCTCCATAGCGACCAGCAGCAGTGTGGACAGCAGATGCTGAAGATGTGTGACTATCTGTCCGAATTTCTACAACCCGTGTCTCCGGGAGTGCCAAACCCTGAAGTGGACTACGCACTTATTATCAGGTTAATCTTTAAATGTTTTTTGTTAAAGTTGAAACAATAACATTTCGTTATTTTCTCATTGATTTGCAATATATAATTACAAATTAAACAATCCCACATATAATCTTTCCATAATTAACTCTAGAATAATAATTAATAAAATGTCTGGTACTGTGCAATATGAGGGGTTTCCTGAATAATTTGTGGCTATATATAGCATGGCCGTCATCTTTGTTTCTTTGTCTGCAAAGAATTATGGGTAAACATAGGTGTGTTGAATGTGTACACATAAAACAGTGAAAGAAAGAAGTGTTTTATTTAATGACGCACTCAACACATTTTAGTTACGGTTATATGGCGTCAGACATATGGTTAAGGACCACACAGATTTTGAAAGGAAACCCGCTGTCGCCACTACATGGGCTACTCTTCCGATTAGCAGCAAGGGATCTTTTATTTGCACTTCCCACAGGCAGGATAGCACAAACCATGGCTTTTGTTGAACCAGTTATGGATCACTGGTCGTTGCAAGTGGTTTACACCTACCCATTGAGCCTTGCGGAGCACTCACTCAGGGTTTGGAGTCGGTATCTGGATTAAAAATCCCATGCCTCGACTGGGATCCGAACCCAGTACCTACCAGCCTGTAGACCGATGGCCTGCCACGACGCCACCGAGGCCGGTCACATAAAACAGTGACGTCACTAGTTAATATGTGTGACACACTCCCAAAATTTCCCTCTAAAAACAAATTTTTTCTTCTAGTAAATGAAATTATTTGGTTGTAATTTTTTATAGGCATATAGCTGAAGGTATAAACTTTATGTTTCAAAGCAAAAATTAATAAATATTTTATGATGGGAACCACCATTATTGCAACTTTGACATAGTACCTTTAAGATAGCATGACCCTGAAGAGCACTACGTACTCATTATCAGGTTAGTCTTTTTAAAATAAATATTTTTCAGCCATCCATGAAGTTAGTAGTATTCAGAATTAATTTGTTTTTTTCTACAAACATTTACAGCTTACTGATTTTCTTTCAGCATGATGCTGCAGCTGCTGTTTCAAGCAAAGTTGAAGTTTCTCAAGTGTGGAGATAACCAGGGTCTCGGGATGTGCGACATGTACCAGATCCGCGTCGACCTGCTCAAGATTCTCGTCTCTGCCAATTACAGAGATCTGCCATCCATACAACAGCTGACTAAAGTTGACACAGTCAGGTAGTGTTCTGGTTTTTTTTTAATGTTAAAATGTTGTACTAAGTTTGGAAACTTTGTGTAAGATATAGGATGAGGGATTATGAAGTGAGCAGCAAACCAAAAAGATAGATAATAAAAATCGGGCAAAATTGTTTGCAAATAAATGCTTCATTTATCAAACTTGTTTGGACTTGTTTGCTGCCTTTGTTGTCTCATATGAAGTAATTAATATACTGTAGATCCTAAAATTAATGCGATCATATTAATGCGCAAAAATGTGAGTTCTTGTTATTTGCATTAATAATATGATGCATTTATTTCTGTTTTGTCGAGCAAGCTATGTGCCACACGCTATTAAAGCAAACAAAGATTAAAATTCTAATACATACTTAAAATAACTGGAACACAATTCATCGTAGGCAAGACTTACTAATTGTCCAATAGTCCAGCAAAAATGTGAGTTCGTGTTATTTGCATTAATAATATGATGCATTTATTTCTATGTTTTGTAGAGCAAGCTATGTGCCACACACTATTAAAGCAAACAAAGATTAAAATTCTAATACATACTTAAAATAACTGGAACACAATTCATTGTAGGCAAGATTTATAATTGTCCAATAGTCCAGCAAAAGCCGACATGATTCATTGCACGTCAATGGGTTTTATCACGCTAATCCTGAGGTTGACCATTTCTTTGTTTTTACTGTTCAATACACTGCAAATTTGTCTGCGTATCTTAGGAAGATACAGTTGTAATGGTACATGTATGCTAATGTTTAGCCAGATTTAGGTAACTATACACGTTAGGTAAATGATTGCTGCAAGAATATGCTTTAAGTTAATCTCACCAAAAACACTAGGGACTAAACAGGTTACTTAATGTGTACACAGACATGTTAGTGAGTTGATCTCATTGAAGACACCTGTAACTTGGATTTAACCGAAAAGTATACAGGCGTGTCATGCCAGGGGTCTGACCCGAGGGAGAGATGCCTGAACCTTTAATGGATATAATGTAAAACAAGTGTCAAGTATATAAATTAGGAAAGTAACATTTCACAGGGAGGCCATTAGCATTAATTTCATGTCGCATTTTAGTCTGCCCACTGCCACTCGCATTAATTTAGGGATGCATTAATTTCAGGATCTATAGTATGCTTTTATATGAAAGAATTAATGTATGGTTTGGCTTGTGTTGGAGGGGTTTGAGAAAGGAACAGAATTTTTTTTATTCTAATCTCTAAAACGACCCTAAATTGATTTATGGCTCTGAAATTCAGACAGAAGAATGGGCCTAACAAATGTCTTACCTGGATAGAAACATTGTTAAGAATTTAGCAAAAAGAATTTCAAATGTATAACCAAAGTCAGTTTTTGTTTAGCCAAATAAAATGCAACAAAACTAACTTGTTAATTTTAAGTGAATTTATTATTAAATATATTTCTCAAATTTAATTCAGATTCATGTTTGGCAATAATAGTTTTCAGTCTTCAGTGTTACTACAGCAAACCAGAAAGGCATCAACTGATCTTTTATAGATAAATAAATAACTAAATAACTTTTTATATATATAACCAGAAAGGTATCAGCTGATCTTTTATAGATAAATAAATAACGAAATAACTCTTTTTTATATATATATATATATATCTGTTTTCAACCTTTAACATTTTGTAATTGTTATGTTCAGTTTAAAGACAAACTTCGATTTATGGAATTATTTCTATTCAACTTCTGAAACTGTAATTCATATCTGTGCCATGTCTTAATTATGTTTATTTATTTTCTAAAAAATTTCTATTTAGACGTTTAAGAGACAAGTTGATTGAGAATGAGCGGCTATCGCTGGCTATGGACGTATCGACGAAGTGTGGATTAGACCCAGCTGGTGTATGGGCCTCCTGGGGAATGGCCTGCTTCCACTGCGGGGACTACAGCGGGGCCAGGGAGAAGTTCAATCACTGTCTCAGGGTTAGTTTCATTATGAGCTACTTTCATGTATTCCACAGTTCATTCTGTCCCAGAGATAGGTTTTGGAAAATATATAAGATTCTCTCGAATTACAGGTCTTCAGAAGTAGTGGGGGAGATGGGAGACACTCTACTCCCACCCCCAACTCTGGAGATTATACATTTTCTCTCTCCCCTCCCCCTCTCTCCCCCCCCCCCCCCAAGTTGAATGGTAAATTAAGATATAACTGGCCCACTCATTACAGATATTTTCCAATACCTATACATATGTTACTTTTAGGTTTTTGAATTTTTCTTTTCTTTTTAACATGATGTTAAATTGACAGCTCAATATATTTGATCAATTTCAACTCCATTAAGACTGTTTAATATTGCATAAGAAGATCTACACCATCAGAATGCTGTTGTTTTAAATATTATTTGTAACTGTCTGGTTTGATAAACGTATATTTTATTTTGTACATATTTAAGACTTAAACACATTTTAGTTAATCCAGCCATTAATATATTCATTTATTGTTTTCATTGAAGTTTTCAGAAATCTTATTCAGGTTAAAAAAAATTTTTTATTACCTATAGGTGTCAACAATAATAATTGATTTGTTTATTCAGGTTCCCCAAACTCTTTGACATCTATATAAATTTTTTAATGATAGTTGATACATAAACAATTAATGTATTATTTCTTTACTGTATATGGTTTCCAAAAATGTTATTCATTTTAAATTACTGATAATTATATGATAGTACATAAACAGTATTAATGTATTAATTAATTTATTTGATCAGGTTCCTAAAGATCGCAACCAGTCGTCCACATCTTCCCACCTGTTGTCAGAAATTGTGGATTATCTTGAACACATGCCGAGTTCAGGAATGACAGAGGTATTTTTAGTCACGTTTCCAGTAGAAGTTTATTTACTTGAATAGTAAAGACATATAATTGTGCTAAATATTACATGCATCAATCCCCACCCAGTCCAAAAGGCAATGACTATAGGTTTCATCTCCATCCTTTAGTCTGTCCCACATATTATAGTTTTCCTGATGGGTTTTTCACAATGCCTCAAGATACTGAGCTGAAATTTTGTATATAGATTTATCCAAGATTGACTTTCATGGCAATTTATCAACTTTTCACAGAGTTATGGCCCTTGAACTTAGGACATACAAACATTTGTTTTCCAGACTTTTTTTGGCAATTCTTTATGATATTCAGATGAAATTTTGGTATATAGCTTTATCATGTACTATTACGGATCAGGGGCCTAATTCACTAAACTCTCGCAACTTTGCGATCTCGCAGTGCAATGCTAAAAGACTTGCAAAGAGGATGCTTTTTGTCTAGCAGAGCCTTAGAGACCTTTATGAATTAGGCCCCAGGTTTAAATTTCATGACGATTTACCCATTTTTTATAGAGTTATGTCCCTTGAACTTAGGACATAAGAAATTCATTGGGTTAGGTATGAAACATGTATTGCTTTAGCAGTACTCTCAGAATGCTTGTTTCAGTACATTTATTGACATTTAAAAAAAAAGCCACACCCAAACTCTTAATTTATTTTTAATTTCATTTGTTTGGTAAGGAACAATAAAAACATGGTTAAAGTTGTGTTAGTAGGCCCCTATGTTGAATTGTGAAACAATGTTATAGGTTATGGAATTGATATTGCAAGTTCATTTACAACAGTGTACTATTAAAGATTTCAATAATATTTTAATACTGCTTTTTTATGCTTATATTGTAATGAAATACATTTTAACATAGATGACGTTTGTCAATAATGAACAATGTTATTAGTTAATGTTTTGATTCTTTCAGATACAGATGTTTCAGTCAAATCAAGGATCTTTGAAAAATATCATGAACTTCCCAACAGCTGTAAGTTTTAATGTTTTTCATGGCTTTGCTATTATACATTTCATTCATAAATTATAGAGAGTTATTAAATCTTAAAAAGAAAGGAAAGCAATATTTGTTTAACAACATCTCATCATATTTTTAATTACAAACTGGTAGTGAGTTTAATATCCTATTTATCACCCATAATTGATTTTAATTCATATCACAGATATCATTTGATTGACATTCCAGTAAGGCTGTAGTGTGCCAGTGGATGATGTCATCGTATGATGTCCAGGTTATATGTCTTACTTGATGTTCTCGTGGGACATAACACTGATATGTACCAAAATATGTTTAACCACATAGGTTTTATGTCTCTCTTGATGTTTTAGTGGGACGTAACTCTTTGATATGTACCAAAATATTTTTAACCATATGGGTCTACGTCTCACTTGGTGTTCTAGTGGGATGTAACACTTTGATACGAACCAAATATTTTTAGCCACATGGGTTAACCTGTGTTTTTTACTGATTCAGAAGACCTTTGAAGAGATCAGTATTGACACGACACCATTCCAGGAATGTCTCTTTTATCTGCGGTCATACGGCACCTTCAGAGAACATCTCAGCTTTCTCCGGCGCAATGGATACTGGATGAAAGCTGCCAAGTACATCTTAGATCACGTGAGTCAGTCTATATCAGTCATCTTTGTTTGACAACTGAATCAGTAAAGAGGGTAACTACTCAAAACTAGGCATTGTTTCATTTAGTGGTTAAATAATCTATTTGATATGAAATGTTAAAAAGATTTTTATCCTGTTTGGGACAACAGAATTAGTAAAGAGGGTAGCTACTTAAAACTGGGCATTGGTTCATTTAATGATTAAATAATCTGTGTGATATGAAATGTAAAATAAAAATAGATGTTATCATTTTGTTTAGTTGTTAAGTAATATATTTGATGCAAAATGTAAAAAATGTGTTATCCTGTTTGGGAGACTCAATTTATTTGGTGTTCCACAAACGGTGTAAGTCTTTTGTGCTGCTCTGTCTACAAAAAAACCCATTATCATGGTAGTCTACTGCATATCCACAAATTTCTATGAATTTTTATTTTTGTAGGTCTAGTGTAAATGGGCAACCTTGAAAATATAAAACCTTGAAAATATCAACAAATTCTAAGAAATGTATTCATTGTGATCACCATAATAAACTGACAATTTATTGCAATATTTTAGTTGCTGACAAGAAACTAAGGGAATAGTATATTTATGACACCAAATGATTATATTCCATACAGTAAAATCATATAAATGCATACTGGTATACTGAGCCAGCTTACTAAACGAGTATGAATGAAATAAAGCGTGTCAAGCACAGATTAAACACTACACTGTCTGACTTAGAAAATGTCTCACACAAATCTTGTGTTTATATAAAATCAAAGACCGATCACTTGTCTCACTAATAGCATACCATATTACTCAGTTGCAACTGAGTGCTCTGTTGTTTGACTAGCACCGGGGATGTAATACAAATGGAATCTGATGTGAAACCTTTAATGTTGATTATATGTAGAGTAGAATATTCAATATACTAAACCATGAACATAAAGACTCTCATTTCAGAGTTGCCAAACGTTGAAAATAAGAAACCTTTAATTTTTGATCCTCAGACTATGCAAATTTTTTACCATGAAAATTTCTAGTTATACAGTATTTAATTGTACAAGACATTATCTTAGTATTTATTATTTTAATTTGTGTTTTTGTAATTAAACAGAAATGCTTGACGGAAGTATTTATCGAAAGCCTTCTTGAGCCTGCGTTATTGTCGGGTGAGCTGAGTAAACTGTTGGATCAGATGCTGATGCTAGACACGTCGCTAGAAAAGTGGAACAGTTACCTGACGGCAGCGTGTCGACATCTCGTCAAACAACGCCTCTTTAACTCCCTCTACCAGGTCCAACTCTTTATGAAGGTAAGTCTGTGTTCATTTTGTAGTCAGGATAATCTCTATCAGCAGGCCCATTGCAGAGAATTTTCAATTATAATGAGATAGAAATAGAAATAATTATTAATTTTAATGGAATGTTGGATTTATTAAACCTGTTTTGAAATTGTAAATGCTGTTAGTTGCATTCTGAAACATTTTAAATCAGGTTTTCAAATTACTTTTATTTTTGATTTTTTTAAAGTTAATATTTTTCTCTTCTTAAAAAAATATATTTCATCTAAATTTGATTATTAATTTACTTATATTTTTACATCACTCAGTTTATTCCTTGTCACATTCTTCTTCAAAATAAAATTTTAAAATCTATAGTTTTCTACTCAAAGCATCATATATTATTACTTTTTGGATGGATTATAAGCCTAGTTTTCTTAAACAAAGGTGTTTAAATATTGAAATACAGTTCAATCTCATTGGCTCGAACCCCATAGGTGCTCGAAAAAGTAGTTCAACATAACCATTCGGTAACAACGTGTGAGTGTAACTCGGGACTTGGTTCAAGTGTTGCAGTGTATTTGACACTTCCAAGTTCGACCCATCGGTGTTAACTTATTTGATGTATTTTAATTTAAATTTAGGATTTTATCCGTGCTGCGATGACGTGCATCTCCCACTTCTACCAGCACCGCGCCCAGAGCTACCGAGACCTTGCTGGACGGATTCACTTCCTGTTCACGGCTCAGCAACACATGCAGTCGTACCTAGACCCGTCCAAGTGGGGGAGTGTGCGACACCCCACCAGCAGCCCCGTGGTGAAGAAGGGACCTGACTGGAGTAACACGTCCACGGTGGAGTCTGCTGTCAGGATGGTGCTGTCTCCAGACGAAGTCGCTAAGTGAGTTCAATTAAAGTTAAAGTTTGTTTTGTTTAACGACACCACTAGAGCATATTGATTTAGTAATCATCGACTATTTGATGTTAAACAATTGGCAATTTCGATATATAGTCTTAGAGAGGAAACCCACAACATTTTTTCAGTAGTAGCAAGGGATCTTTCATATGCACCATCCCACAGACACAGTAGCACATACCACAGCCATTGATATGCCAGTCGTGGTGCACTGGCTGGAATGAGCAATGGTATCATAAACTAATGGGTCCATCGATGGAGATCGATCCTAGACCTTTACCACTGGACTACGTCCTGCTCACTAAGTACCTGCATCAACAAAAAGTGTGATTTTTGTTTTGTCATTTATTAATTTTTTTGTCAGTAATTTCTTTTTGGGTTGACATAAAAAAAGACAAGAGAACATGTGTTTTGGAAGTAACAAAAATGTTCTATTTCTATGTGCAAAATGATTTTACCAAAAACATTTGCATTTACTCGGCAGCGATTAACCTTTTTCCAGGTGTAGAGTTTAGTACAGTGAAAGAATTGAGAAAAATATAATTTCATTCTTCGCAGTGCTATAATTGTTTCATTAAATCAGTTTATTAAAAAATACGTACATAAATTTTATCTGGCAATACAAGCAGTAATAATGCAGTCTAGTTCTATGTCATTTAGTAAGCACCATAATCTACAATTACCGAATGCTGTCGATCAAACCGAACATGTGCATTGGTTAGTTTCATTCTTGTAAAGGCGATTTCACATTTTAGACCAAATATGATGTGAAACAGAAACATGTGATGTAACACTGAACAATTGGAATTGATCTATAATATGCATAATGAATAACATTTCATGTATTCAATTTCAGGTACATGCATTCCATAGCTTTACAAATTGAAGTCACCAATTTTTTGGATCAGTGCCTTGCAAACATGGAAGGGGAGGCAACTGCACTTGCAGCTAGCTGTACAGCCGAATCGCAGATGTCAGATTTGCCGTCTTTGTTCGGCAACACGAAAATCAAATCAGATTTAGTCTGTATGGTAAGCTGTTTGTATTTTATGTTTTTAGTTTGGTTCATAGGCTTGATTAATAATAATAATAACAATTTTAGATGTGTTTTTCTCACTAATATAAATCCTGATTTCGTTGGAGGGAAGGATCTTGTTGAATCGCCTAATGTAATCAGTAGAGAGGCAGTTATATAAACAATAACTTACAAGTTACTAGGAATTATGGATTATCTGTCTCGAGTGAAATTAATGTCAGTCATGAGCTTTAGTGAGTGACTGACAACATTAATTTCACGAGGGACAGATAATCCATAATTCCGAGTATCAAGTGGGTTATTGTATTTATTACCCATAGTGTAAATAGTTTAGAAACTTAAACTTTAAACTTCTTACATGACACAAACTATATAGTATACAAGACGTGAAAGTCTGAGGAAACTGATGACGTCACGAATGAAAAGTACTGACGTCAAAAGCTATCTTTAGGTACACAAACCAAATGTAAGCAAGAGAGGTCACATTCGTAATGAACTGATGTTTCTAGTGGGAAGTGAATGAACTACAAAGAAATTAGTTTAGAGCTTGTTTAATTGTTAACAAGGACAAATTGCTTTAACAATTTCAACAAAAACTGAACACTGGTGGAGCTAAATGTTTTGTAAAATCTCATCAACGAGAGATGACAGTCGAGGAAACCGATGACGTCACCAAACTAACGTCATGACGTCAGCGGGGAAAGATAGCTTCTATCTTTCCCTAGGGAAAGACAGAAAATATATTCACCTGCATCTCCCTGCCCATATTTGTAATAAATAGGCTTATCGCCTGTTTGCCAATCCACTTCATTTATTTGAATAAATATTGTTTAAAAAAAATATATATACATAGATATATGCTCAATGGACCAATTCTCAGTTTGTATTCCCAACCAATGCCCCACACAACTGGTGTATTAAAGGCTGTGGTATGTGCTGTTCTGTGTGTGGAAAAGTGCAGATAAAAAGATCACTTGCTGCAAGTTTCTTGTGAAGACTATTTTCAGAATTACTAAATGTTCGACATCCAATAAATCAATGTGCTCTAGTGATGTCGTTAGACAAAATAAACTTTACATTTTTGTATACTAGTTATTTTAGGTTAGGTGTGTTATTTGTAACAGTTTATGTTATGTTATTTGTAGATTCTTCTCAGTGGGAATGACATCACTGTCAGCTTTGATTTGTCCTACAGGATTATAAAGGTATTTGTGAAAATAGTCAACAGATATCCTTACGTAAAATACTGTTAGCTATTTATGGTAGGATTATAAAGGTATTTGTGAAAATATTCAATAGATAAACTTACATAATATAGTGTAAGCTATTTGTGGTAGGATTATAAAAGTATTTGTGAAAATATTCAATAGATGTACTTACATAATATACTGTAAGTTAATTGTGGTAGGATTATAAAAGTATTTGTGAAAACATTTGATAGATATTCTTACTTTATATTTATATTGTAAGCTGTTTGCAGTACAACCAAATGTTTTAAATTAGCAACCCTAATTAAGCAGTCACCTATCTTTAGCAGATAATTTTATGCTGTGACAATGTTCTAAGCTGTTACAACAAATATGACAGAAATATTGTTAAATAAACCACTCATTTTTTAATATTTGGATTCCGAAGGATCATGAAAAATGGAAATTACAGAGTATGCATGCATATATTATGGCCCAAAAAAAGATAATTTGATAAAAAAAAAATTCACAGCACTTTATTGTACAGATCATTTCTGTAAGATTTGTTATTCATGCGATTATTTCAGGAGTGTCGCCTGAGTGTGGCGTCGATCTTCAACCACACTGCACGTGAGATGGCAAAACATCAGCGCTATGAACTCATCAAACAACTGTTGAACTGTGTTTCCAAGACGAGTGTTGGAACCGAGGACATGAACGATGAGATCATTGGATCCTCCTTGTTAGCCATTGTCGACAAAGACAGCGAGGTGAGATTTAGTCTTGTTTTAAATGAAAGGAATATATTTTTAATGACATCTCAGTATATATTTTTAATTATCCAACCAATGCACCACGACTTGTATATAAAAGGCTGTGGTATGTGCTATCCAGTTTGTGGGATGGTGCATATTAAAGATCCTTGCTACTAATGGAAAAATGTAGTGGGTTTCCTCTAAATGTCAAAATTACCAAATGTTTGACATCCAGTAGCCAATGATTAATAAATCGATCTGCTCTAGTGGTGTCGTTAAAAAAACCCCCACTTTATTTCAAATTATGGCTTTATGATGGAAACATGGTTGTGTTTTGACATTTGTTCAAGATACAAAGGAATCCAAAAGCTGTCAAATACGAAAAATGCGAAAAATGCAATAAGTTATCTTTTATATGCACTTTCCCATAGACCATAGCTTTTGATACATCAGTCATACGGCATTGGTTAGGATAGGAAAAAAATAAGTAAGTCTGCTGAGGAGGTTTGATCCTACAATCCAAGAAACTCAAATGAGTTAAATCCTGTGACAGGTTTTTGAAAATATATTTACAGGACCATACAAAACATGACTTTTGATAGTCATGCAGTACTAGTCATGCAGTACTTAGCTAAGATCTTGATTGCAAAAAATTCCCATTGTGTATTTTACTTGTAAAAATAAATTGCTATGAAACACTTAATGAAAGTAGTTACATAATTATAATTGTGTTATTATTAGTAAATTGTTATATTAGAGGATGTAAGAAAACTAAATATACATACAGAGAAATAAAAAATGTTATTTGAGACCTTATGGAAATTCAAATCAGTTTCTTAAAATGCAGGCAAATCTATTAATGTTATATTTTAAATTCTAGGTTAAAGAAGCAGAACATCTTATAAAGCTATTGAAGAAGGATTCAAACAAGGTACAGCATTATTCATGCATAAAACATTACCTTTAGTTATCCAAACTTTATAGATGTGATTTTTTAACTTTTTATCTCATTTCTGCTTTATTTTTTAAATAAAATTCATTTCACAAAGTTTACTTGATTTGATCTTAAATGCTGAAAAATTACATTTAAGTATAGGATAAAGTTTTCTTCTTTTTAAAGATCATATCAGTTATAATTGTTAAATGTGTATACATCCCTAAAGGACTTTAATCAAGGTCTGTTCTTTTTTTCCCCCTTTGTTTTTAAAATAAATGCCTTCAATCCTTGTAAAGTACAGTATAAAGTTTTCTTCTTTTTAAAGATCATTTCAACTTTGATTTTTAAATGCATATCACATCCTTAAAGGATTTAATCAAAATCTGTTCTTTTTTTCACCTTTCTTTTTAAGATCAATGCCTTCATTCTTTGTGGCAAACTGCGATCAGCGTATCTGCTGGCAGTGAAAGGCGAGAGAGTGGAAGATGTCCAGCGAATTGCTGGTGCAGCACAGAGGACGGGGCAGTCGGCAGTTCGCAACATTTGTACCAAGTGGTTACAACAGAGGAAACAGTAATTGTGTTGTGTATCAAGCAACTGTTCAAAGATGAAAGTCCTCCATATCTTCACTGTATTCTTTATTTTAGCACAATCCAAAAACTGTTTGTGTCCATGTTCTATGAAACAAAAAAAGGTTCATGGCAACCCCTAATTTTCATAGTAATCATCTACTTTTCAAGACCTTATAAAGATCCCCAGATTTTTGGTCCAGTGAAATAAGAGTTCATTTCATTGACAGCAGAGCTGGTTTAAGGATCCAGATTTTTGTCTTTGCCCAATATATGCTGCAGCTCGCAATACCCATTTACTGAACTATTATAATCTCAAGTGTCATACTTTGCTATTTGGAGATTCAAATTTAAGTGTCCAAGATAATATCTCTATATTTAAATCTGTTGAGAATTTTCTTATTAATAGTAAGCGTTTCGAGATCAATTAACCATTTAACCATTCTAACTGTTTGCTATTTATTCTTTGTTTTTTCTACACATTCCTCTCTTCTATTCCCCCAACTATCCGTGTTATCTTTATTGTAATAGTGTTCTAGCCATCTTGATGTATCACATGTATATTTGTTAAATGTAGGGAGAGGTCTTAATATAGGCACTTGCCTGTTGGCCAATCCCAAATTTGATTTACTAATAAATATTGTTTAAACCAAGGATCCGCGGGGCCTGTAGCACAAATAACAGTGGGTACTCTTTCCCAGGATATATATATTTTGCAAACATCTCGGGGAGAGGGGAAAAAATACCTGTGGAAAATAAATGTACGCATCACCATGGTTGCCCTTAAAGCATGAGGTCCTTATCACATGCTACATGTGCAATTAGGATAAACCGGCCCTGATTAACAGTACAATTTGTGCCTTTAATATTCATAATTTTTTAGAATGTAATTAACCTTAATATATGTTTGAACTTGTAATAGTATGCTAACATAAATTAAAGTGAAAAAAAAAGTTGTATACTGTTAAAGGGTAAGTAGTTATAAGTGGATGGTACAGAATGAATATTCATCAAGTTGTTATATAACTAAATTTAAAGTGACATTAACAGTATGGTACAAAATAAAAATCTGAAAGATGATTGAATTCCTTGAAGATACTTGTTCCAATATGTGCATAAATTATTGTGATATCTTAAAACCACACTTACAAGGAAGTAATACATCTTGGTTTCATGTTGAAGAAACATTGTGGATTGAGTGGAAATGTACCTTTTTGAATATGTGGATATGTTTTTTTTTTACAAAACCCAACAGTGGTCACAATTTTTAGAATTATCTTTTTACAAAGATATTTTCAAACCACCAGTGAGTATGCTTTGATATAAATTAGAAGTACATTTCCTAAAATAATGTATGTGGATATTGGTCTCATCGGGAGCGTTCAAATGCATTGTTTAATAACCTGTTAATAAACTACAGTTTTTTTAAATCCAGTACAGAACTTAACCTCTCTAAACCAGATACCTGATAATACCAGACATTTTACTTGGTCCGAGGGTGTCCGGTTTAGGGGGGTTTCACTGTATACAAATTCTCTTGTATATAGCTGAATTCTTTAATAACTTGAATATTTAGCTTTTTCTTGTGTATTAGGATCATTTTACATTGTTAACCCTTGGCATTCAGATCAAAATCTTTTAAAAACCCATTAAGATTGACTTTGAAATTATATGTAAATACTTAGTATATGAATAGTTGTGAAAATTATTTATTGTCTTATGCAAATAATTTAATCTGATGAGCTCCTTTTTGAATCCATTCACATGGTGTTGTGCTAGTTAGCTCAACTATGGTATAAAATAGGGTCATGGTATGTAATATCATGTCTGTGTGAAAGTGCATTTGAAAGAACTCTTGCTATTAATAAAAAAAAAAGTAACTTATCGGCAGATTTCATCTCTAATACTTGACCAACTGTCAAAGTCATCTTAGACAAGTAACACTGGCCTGAGATCAGTTAAGAATTGGTCTCTCTCAATACTCCGATCCCTATCTCAACATGGGCCCATATATTTGAAGCCATTTTAGCGCTATGGAATGGTAAAATTGTTAGCTATGACGTCACTATGACTTACGACAGTTTTACAATTTCATAGTGCTAAGATGGGTCCAGGGCCTTATTCACTAAGCAATCTTAGTGCTAAGATCACCTTAAGTTAATACTGTAGTTATGCACTTAAGATGAGGGCTAAGATTGTTTCATGTAACAGGGCCTTGGTATTTAATAGGGCACAATATATATGGTCCAGTTTACAGCTTGCTCTGAATGTGCACGTAAAACCCTATGACATGACATGACATATGGTCCAGTATATTGGAAAGTGTAAATAAAAACACCTCTTATTCTTTAGACCATATTATGTTCGACACCTAATAGCTTTATTTTTAAATGTGTTTGGTGTTACAAATCAAGCCATGGGTTAACAACCAGAACTAGTTATGTTCAGTCATATTTTTCACATTATTAAGTTCTGACATTTTAAAAAGGACTAGGCCTACCCTAATTTTTGCAAAAAGGGACATAACCAGTTCTGTTTGTCTGCCCTTGAAATATTCCTTTGCTTTTAATAATTGTAATGCTGCATTCATTAGAAGTCGTGAATGTCGTATTTTCCAATTCACAAATTCTGAAGAACGTTCGTTTGGCAAAGTAACAAAACGTGTGAATTTGGGTAGGATTTTTTGTCTCAATCTTCACAACTCGTGAAAAAATGGCGGAACAAATAGAAATTATTCATGCAGTTATGAGTTGGGGTGTGTGAGATTGGAGTGACAGTGCAGATTGTCTATAATTTGCCTGAATGCTCTCCACTTGTTCACAGTTTGGAACCTGTGAGTTCACGATCACCAAATGAATGCTGCATAATAACTGCTGATTAATCTGTTGTTTATAATTCCTTTCCTTGGTGCCTCTCATAGAGACAGCAACATGTATCTGTTCATATTGTTGTTTTACTTCTGTGATCTACGTGTTATTTATATTATGTAAAAATTAACCTTTTTACAATAGAGTAATATATAATTTTATGTACTTAATTTGTACAGCTTTGTCTTTCTGTTAAGTTTGTCTCTTGTACTTGTTTACTGTAGACTAAATTATGGAATATTTGTAATATTAAAGGGACTATCCTGAGTTTAGAACAATTTTTAAAGGTTTTCGGCAAATAAAATACTTTTACATTATTAAAATTACAATTACTTAAATTTTCTTGCTTAGAATATAAATATCTTTATTTATAACCAATGCATTCTGGACACTAATGTTTTTCATTATTTCAATATCGATTTTTGTTTAAAATAATGTATGTAGGCCTACAAATCTATAATTTATAATAAAGTACAAATTTATAATTTCTTCAAACAGTCAAACCAAATTTGAAATAATTTTGCCAATGGTCATTCCAAATGTATTTATCCTTATAATGCTTATCAATATATAAAATGTGATATGGAAAAATAGTGTTTTAAAAAAGAAGAAAACAAAGTAGGATGCGTGTTTAATGTGATGAGGGGAACAAATGGAAGTCTTGCTATGGCTGAAAACTAAGGATATTCCCTTTACCTTGCTGGTTCTGTACATATGTATAAAGGAATGACTACAAATATATCCAATGGAGGTATTGAAAATTCTATACAAACGAAATATTTATTCAACATATAAACATTGTGCATGAGATGCCATTGTATATTATTTATGAAAGTATTAACAATGATTTGCAAACATGCATATTACTAATACATGTTTCACTAGACCTTAGTCAGTAGCTTAGCTTCTGAAATTATTTTATTATGCATTATTACCAGACTGCTTATTAACTGCTTGGAAAGTGGCTTGCTCCGAGTACTTGACTGTTTCAGTTTAGCACTTAAAAATTACAGGAATATGTACGGTATCCTTTTGTGTGTCTGTGTGTATGAGATTTACATACATATTTGTAAGGTAATCAGAAGTACATTCACATGATTTTTCCAGGTAACCGATTGTCCATTACGTGAACATTGTCCATTACGTGAACATTGTCCATTACGTGAACATTTGTATAATCTATGAGTTATCAAAAAGCTCAATACACTTTTGATGTCCAAGTGTTTTGAACATTTTTGGAATACATGAATATTCTGGGCTCACGATAACTGGAGTTTTTGATAGTAATGATTGAATGTATATTCTTGTTTCATAATTTGTATTTTCTGTGATAATGGTGATCTAATTATTTGGTTGAATTTGGCAGCTAATCATAACATGCAAATTCCCCACGGAGAAAATGCTCATACTTGTGTTAAATTAACATGTAATCAAGTGTAATATTATAAAGTGTAATAATATTGGTTCATTATTTTTTTATAATGCAGCTGCTGTTCTGTACATCGCAAAACATTAATGTAACAGACTTAATAATTACGTACATCTGATAATACATCTAATACCATGTAATATAGAAAGACCAATAAACATTATAATGTTCCTGAGTTTTTGTCTGAATTTGGGGATCAATCAACAGCATTAGGGAAATATTTTTATAATTGCTTTTGCCCTTTATGCATATTTGTTCCTTTGTATTTATATGCATTACTAAACCAAAGTAGAAATGGGATCCAGGGCTTCTAGAATTTGTATAAAATCCACTAGCCATGGGATCAGTGATTACAAATATTGACTAGCCACAATTAAAAATTCACTAGCCGTACTTTACTTTAAAACACTAACATTGATGAGTTGGGGTGGGAGCTGGATATTCATATTTACAAAATAGACTTAACTGCAAGATTTGACCTATTTTTCACTAGCCATTGGGCATGGCAATAGTAGTTGTTTACTAGCCCAACACTGAATATCACTAGCCATGGGAGTGGGGCTACCATAATCTAGAAGCCCTGGGATCCATCTGTTGTAGGCCAAGAGGCGTTTTGGTTGTACAGTCTTGATTACAGAACAAATAGACACAACACCTGCAAAATCTAAAAACTCTACGGAACTAACTATATTTGGTATTTCTTAAAAAATATACCTGGCTACAATCTAACTGTAGACTGTTGAATTGTCAACTTCGCCTGTTCCAGTTGATAATGACATCGCTTTCTAATGATGTCATTAACTTTCCGAGTGTCATTTTCATTTGATCCCAGAAAAAGAATGTAATTAATCAATCACAATACAGAACACACTGCCATCAGTTTACGATATAGAATAAATTTTGGCATTGTAACAAAATATATAACTGGCAGCTTAATCTCTGCATAGGACAACCTATTGCTAATTCTACTTTAGTTTATTCATTTAGGGAGTGATAATGTTGTGAATCTTTCTTTTAACTTATTTTCATGCTTATATCTTATTTTCATGCTTATATCCAATTAAAGTTCAAGCACGCTGATCCGAGCACACACCTCAGCTATCTGTCCATGACAGTGGGTTAGTTGTTAATTGTTAGTAGTCAATGAGAGAGGAGGGCATAGTGGTCTTACACCTACCCTTCGAGTTGTTAAAACTTGCTCTAGGTGGGAGCCTGTACCTATCAGCCTCATGTACGATGACTTAACCACCGAGGCCAGTAGTGCTTTTAAACATCACTTGCCGCTAATGGCAAAACAATAGATTTCCTCCTACTACATTACAATGACTGGAATACTACTACTGAGTCACAGCTTAATCTCTGCATCTGGAAACCTGCATAGTTTTCATTTTGCTCAAATAACATTGCACTCCATACTAGGGGGCAAGACATAGCCCAGTGGTAAAGCAGTCACTTGATGGGGATCGATCCCCATCGGTGGGCCCATTGGGCCATTTCTCGCTCCAGCCAGTGGTTGGGCCATTTCTCGCTCCAGCCAGTGCACCACAACTGGTATATCAAAGGTCGTGGTATGTTTAATCCTGTCTGTGGGATAGTGCATATAAAAGATACCTTGTTGCTAATCAAAAAGAGTAGCCCATGAAGTGGCAACAGCGGGTTTCCTCTCTCAGTACAACCATATGTCCGACGCCATATAATCATAATTAAAATGTGTTGAGTGCGTCGTTAAATAAAACATTTCCTTCCTTCCATACTAGGAGAGGTCCTCGTAAGTTAGTAAACTGGCACTTGGTCCTTTTGTTCGTTGTGCACTAAAATATGTTTTCAATCGAACCACTCCTGAAATAACGGCTCAATACAAAACAATACAAAACAAAACAAAACAATAATACAAACTGTTAATTTTTATTATATGATGATGAGCACATACAAAAGAAATCGTAACTGAATTAACACAATTTCCTCCATTAGTTTAAAACGTGTAACCGACATCAATCCAGACATCAACACAGAGATATATAAAATGTTTGAAGATTCATTTTAATTTACCTGGTAGTGTCAAAAAAGATTTTTACCCCTTACTAAAACATCTTGCGATGAACGTTTAGTGGCATTTTAACTTTCACATGCTTTATGTGTAATTCCATGTTAAATCACCCAATTTGATAACTGTGGAATCAGATTATTGTGGTGCGACAAGCTGAAATTCAATATTCAATAACTGGCCTGATGCTTATACATCTTTTAGAGTCTAGACTCGAGACTAATATATTAGAGTATAAAAGAGTATAAAACAGTAATAATGTCATGACAACACCATATACATTTTATGTGTGTGAGACATCATTAGAGATTGCGTCTGGACTCTATAAAAGTTTTATAAGCTCGGGCCCTGTTCAAGGATAGTGGTTAGCAGTTGGTTTGTCTCTAAGCTTACACAATAAAAATATGCCAGTTAACTATTAACAGTGACTGTTCAAGGATAGTGGTTAGCAGTTGGTTTGTCTCTAAGCTTGCACAATAAAAATATGCCAGTTAACTATTAACAGTGACTGTTCAAGGATAGTGGTTAGCAGTTGGTTTGTCTCTAAGCTTGCACAATAAAAATATGCCAGTTAACTATTAACAGTGACTGTTCAAGGATAGTGGTTAGCAGTTGGTTTGTCTCTAAGCTTGCACAATAAAAATATGCCAGTTAACTATTAACAGTGACTGGTCAGAATGGCACACAATAATGATTTATTATTGAGAATATATTGAATGTCATGTATTTACATGAAACAATGCAGAGAACATAAAATTGTTTAATTTTATTGTTTAGCAAGATAAGGCATAAATATTTTGAACATGCAGATGCATACTAACTACAAGTGAAACCACTCATCTGAAATGCTACAACCAGGTAAGTTACAGGTACAGGAAACGTGTCTTGAAATATAACTGATTACATAGGTGTACAGTAGTGTAAATTAATTATGTATGTGACAGCTTTGCTCTAATCACATAAAAACTGAATTACTATTATTCTATGTTGCTATACTGCTATATTAATTTACAAAGTAAAAAAACAAAACACAAAAAAAGAAAAGAAATGTAAATAAACAATTCTGAGAACAATGCTAAAGCAATACATGTCCCCTACTGGGCCTCACAAATTTTCCTATCTCCCAAATTCAAGGGACGTAACTATGAAAAATGGGTAAATTGCTCTGAAAGTCAACACTGACTGTAACAATACATTGGGAAAAAATTATACATAAAATTTCAGCTTGGTATTTTGAGGCATTGCGAAAAAAAACATCCAGATAACTTTCATGTGGGACAGATGGACAGAACGGAGATGAAACCTATAGTCCCCTCCGGTTGGACCGGTAGGGGACTAATAAAAAGACTTCAAACTTTATCATGATTTTAGCACTACATAAACTCACTCTTCACTCACTTCAGTCAGTAATAAATATCACAAGATACTGTTTTCCACACATCTATAAACATATATAAAGTCTGTGCACTTTTCGACGTGTAGTTACATCACAATTAAATTGAATATAATTTATACTACACTGAAATAAAACTATACAATAAATGGTGGTTTCAAATTCTCCCATCCATAATCTACTCGCATTCAACTACTGTAAAATATGAAATTAATGCTCGAGAAAAATTAATATGAAAAATGCGAGAAGGTAAACCGATGCATTTATGTTTTTAACAATAAGCTGGGCCCCGTGCTTATAAAATGTTTAGGGTCCAGACTCGATCTCTAATGACGTAATACGCATACAATTTGTATGACCTTGTCATGACATTAGTATCTCGAGTCAAGACTCTAAAAGTTTTATAAGCACCAGGCCAGAAGTAAAATAAAAACCTGTATATAGCCCAATGAACAGTTAAGTTCTATTTCACCTTATTAAACAGTCAGTTGGTCAATAACGGCCTATGTCAGCTTTGCAAAGTACAACTCTGTAAAGAACAAGTTGTAATGTTAGTTCAAAACACTGCCTTTCAACCAAACTCGTTTCACAGTCTTTGTCTTCAATGAAGGTTTCCAAACAGACCACTATTCACTGGGCATGAATGGATTTTAGGAAACTAATACTCATGTCAAGAGGAATATCTTTACTACTGTTGTTCTTCAAATGGTTCACCACTCGAAGATCCGATACCAGTTGGTTAAGCATGGTTTTAACATCACCATCAGGCACCGATCCATTTGTTGAAGATATCTGTTGCATCCAGATGGAACGAACTGCATTCATCTCAAACTCTGCTTGTGTAACTCTAGCATCTACTAATCAACCTTGTTTCAGTTTTGACTTTTAAAATGAAAGGTGTTTTTTTAGCTGTTATATCACAAACATACTGGAAACCATATGACAGTAAGTATTTTGCTAAAAACTAAAAACCATGTTAACAGTCCTCGGTGGTGTCGTGGTTAAGTCTTCGGACATAAGGCTCCTAGGTACCAGGTTCGCAGCCCAGTACTCTCTCCCACCCAGAGCAAGTTTTAACAACTCAATGGATAGGTGTAAAACCACTACACAAGACTTCTTTCACACTAACAACAAACCACTAATACACTGTCCTGGACGGACAGCCCAGATAGCTGAGGTGTGTGTGCCCAGAACAGCATAGCTGACCCTTAATTGGATAAAAGCATGAAAAATAACTTGAAATGAATGAATAAATGACAGATCTTGCATTAATTAATACACACATTTCTGGTTAGGTTTTGCTCTCGCATTATTTTCTGTTCATATTAATTTCGTGTTTTACAGTATTCCCTCATCTGTAAATATAAACAATGTAGACATCAAAAGGCAAAACCTGTATGTCCATTGTTCTTGAGTAATTTTGCTTGTCATACTAACACTTAACATAACATTCAGGCACAATGGAAAAAACATATTAATTCCTTGTCTCCATTTTTTCATCACTGTTTTCCATATCATTTCCTTTTGTAAAGTCCAGACATGATACAGTATAGAACACAATTGACAGTGTTAATTGTGGAGTCGTTCAGCGACTTTCATTGCTTCTTTTCATCATCTGACGAACTGGAATCGGAACTGGATGAGGACTCTCTCTTTGGAGGGGTGACCTGATTAACAAACAACAACCAACATTATCAAAACTATTTATTCATTAAAAAAAATTTTTTAAATACACAAAAGCAAGCATTCCTTGTAAAATATTACTATTAATGTTTTTATTTACCTCCTGTTTTTTAAGATAATAATTTTAACAACCATTTAAAAAGACCACAATTAAAGCAATATTATCGATGAGGTACATGATTTGCCTATAAGGAGTTTGATGAAAAGTAGGTCATGGTGACCTAGTTATGGATTGAGACACACCCCTATCCTAAGTTGTACCTGCATGCAAGGTTTGATGATCCTAAATGAATTGATAAAAAAAATGCAAACAAAAAGTTTACAGATGGACAGAAAGACAGACAATGTCATACAACCCATCAGAGATGAGTGTATAAAAATAAAAACTCCCCATTAAGTTATTAGTAAAAGGGTAAATGATATATTAAATTTGGCACATATAAACATTTACAAAAATTGTTCAATGACTATTATATATTTGGGTACAACTAATCAATACAGTTATATGTCAAACACTATGCTTCATTTTACATGGGGCAGGATGTAGCCCAGTGGTAAAGCGTTGGTGGATCCATTGGGCTATTTCTTATTCCAGCCAGTGCACCATGACTGGTATATCAAAGGCTGTGGTATGTCCTATCCTGTCTATGTGATAGTGCATATAAAAGATCTGTTGCTACTAATGAAAAAATGTAGAGGGTTCCCCTCTAAGACTATATGTCTAAATTACCAAATGTTTGACATCCAACAGCCGATGATTAATAAATGAATGTGCTCTAGTGTTGTCATTAAACAAAACAAACTTACTTAATTCTACATAATCCGATACATTTTCTAATTAAATGTGTATATACACACACACACACACACACACATTCAGCACTGACTGACAGACCGACTTCAGATTCATGCCATATTCTCTTTAGTTTTGAATGATAAAAAGCCTGGTTTATCACATTTTACCAGCTGTACTTACGTCCCACGTCACTGGTATGTTGTTCTTGGTGAAAAGTTCTTCCATCATAACGATGGCCTTTCGCTTCAGATTGGAAACATCCAGCCCATCGGCCCGAAGCTGTTTCAGACTTTCCTGTACCGCTTCAGTGTCCTCATTTGCACCTACAAAACATAACAACATATTACTAGAGCTTTACCATACGTGAACATGTTTTGAGTAACACAACAGCTTGTGGTCTCGATTATAACCCAGAGCTTCTCTATCTTTTTAATGCCAACAGCCAACAAGTGGCTTGGTACGTTTCTCTTCCAAAGTGCATCACTTTTTAAATTATGGCCTTTGTTTGTCCATTATATTCTACTAGATTTATGTTGATCTACAATGATATGCTAAGACTTTGATGTAGTAGACACACACTATGGCTGTACTTAACCTAAGATAACTAGAAGGGGTTATAATGGGAAGGGGAGGTAGGCACTAAAACTGAATCAGGTCTCACTATGTAGGGACTTTTCTAGCAAGACAAAAAGGGCTTTTTTACAACTAAAACCAGTACTTTTTGGTATTTAACCTACCCCCACCTACCTTAGGTAGTCCTGTACACTGGTCTCTGAAGCACAGATTAAGAACTATTAGTAACTGAAGTATCATTTAAACAATACATTCCTTTCATTCTTTAAGTAAATGTTTGAATACTTACATTGTACACCAATGAGATGACTGTACACAAATGGGAGTTTCTTCAAGCCGTGTTGTCTGTGCATGTTTAGTAAAGACGTCAACAAATCTGCCTGGAATCAAGAAGAAGCAATCTAAGAGTAATGCTAAAGAATACATGACCCCAACCGGGCACAACAATTTTTTTGTATCGCCTAAGTTCAAGGGACACAACTCGTCACAAATGGGTAAATCGCAATGAAAGTCGTACTTGATCTGTAACAGAACTTGACAAAGCTACATACATATTTTCAGCTCAATATCTTGTAGTATTGCAAAAAACAAGTCCGGGGAAACTAATTTTCTTATCTCCCAAGTTGAATGGCCATAACTGTGTGAAAAATGGGTAAATTGCCATGGAAGTCACATTTAATCTTTAACAGTACATGATAAAGCTATTCACAAAATTTCATCTTAATATATGTGAAAAAAAACCCATCTGGAAAACTCTATGCGGGACAGACAGACAAACAGAGATGAAACTTATAGTCCTCTTCGGTTGGACAGATGAAATCCTAAAATCCCAATCAACATTACACCTGACCATGTTTTTGCTTCCTATACGATTCATAAAATTCCTGGAATAAAAGCCTAAAAACTGAATTAGTATCATGATGACCTGTTACTAAATACATAATAAACATAGCAAAAACATGGCTTTCATAGACAAAAAAACACTTGAAATTTTGAAATCAATTATTATAATATTACTGACAATTATGACCAGGTGTAATATAGTCTGTTTCTAACTGTCTGTGTGTGAATATTATACTGTCAAATTGATAATTTTTCACTATAAGTTAACTTGTTGACATTTATCATGTCTGATGCTTTTTGTAGTAAGAGGTAATTAAACACCAGACACAAAACACAAACTGAGAGCACGTTTGATAAGGACATTAATAACATCTTTGTGAAAACTTCCTGGACCCAATTTCACAAAACATCGTAAGCCTAGTTTTACACGTAAACATAAATCTACAACTAAACCGAAATTTTATTACTATTATAGTTCAATAAATATAGTTTGAAGAACACATATTTCATTTTCTGTTGTCCTTAAAATACTCCAGCTTCCGTAATGATGTAATTTTCTGCGTGAAATAGATGCCAAACACTTGTAAACACATGACCAGTATAACTGCTAGTAGCAGATGTACACTTACGATGTTTAGTGAAATAAGCCCCTGTCGTTTATAGGATATTAAACCAGCATCCTATTGTATTAAGTTAATGTTTGTCCGGAGTGAAATGATGAGGAAAATAGACTTAATACCAAATGTGAGTGAGTTTTAATAATAATCAGCAACTGGCTAAACTGACTACTGTCAGGGTGAAATACTACAACCGTATAAACAGAATACAGAAATGTTATTGAATAGAATCTAATCTTGTTTTGAAACAGAAAAGGAAACACTCACTCTGCCTAGACTGCTGGCCACAGCAGCAACAAACACTGAATTCAAGTGTTTCAGTAATCCAGGATATTTCTGAAAAAGTAATCATTTGTAACTTGTAAACATGTAAAAAAAAAAACGAACAACATAATCACCAAAACATATAACCTTCATTTAATATACATTTTATTAATATTAAAATATTAAAATACTGACAAAATATAATCGGAGCAAAATGAAATAATTTGGGTTATGTAGTGTTTTTAACTTTAAAATAGTAACAATAACTGACTTCCATAGATATAGCAAAGTATTTCTCTGGCATGGTAGGTGTGGTTATCATAAAATGTATCTTTAAAAAAAAAAAATAATAATAAAAAATTTAATGCTATGACTTGGCTCCTTAAATGACTATACACTATATCGACATATATATATAATATATTTTCTTACACACCTGTTGGTGAGAACACCATGCATTATTTTTGATAACAGTTGTTTACACACGTACATGTGTAAACAATTTCAAGACATTTGACTGGCTGCTCCTAGGTGATGACCAGGTCACCAATGCCATATGTCCAACAAAAAACAGCACAGTGGAAAGTGATTACACTAACATATAGTTATCCTGACAATCATGTGTCTGTGACACACAAGTCAGCCATGAATGCAAAGGGTTGTAAATATCTTTTAGTTGATAAAGATGTTAAAATGTGCTTAAAAGCAGTTTTTTTAGGATATGCAAGAAACAGAATAATACATTCATGTCCGTTAAGATATCATTTATCTCACAACTCGTTGTTTAAAACGTATCAAACTCGCTTTCGCTCAGATAAATTTTAAAACAACTCGTGAGACAAATAGTATCTAATGGCCACTCATGTATTATTCTCTATTTATAGGCTTTCATAAGGGTGAGACCAAAAGAAATATACTTAATTTTTCTTTATTATTTTTCTAACCGTTAAAAGAACTGCATTATTTTACTGGTTTTTGTGATGGACTGGAATAAGCATTTGATGACCCCTCCTCTAGCATAGGAAATTACTGCCTCAACAGCAATAGCATCAAATACCGAACAAAAGTAAAAAGTAAAGTTTGTTTTATTTAACGACACCACTAGAGCATTGATTTTTTTATCTTATCATTGGCTATTGGACGTCAAACATATGGTCATTCTGACACTGTTTTTTAGAGGAAACCCGCTGTCGCCACATAGGCTACTCTTTTACGACAGGCAGCAAGGGATCTTTTATTTGCGTTTCCCACAGACAGGATAGCACAAACCAGGGCCTTTGTTGAACCAGTTATGGATCACTGGTTGGTTCAAGTGGTTTACACCTACCCATTGAGCCTTGCGGAGCACTCAATCAGGGTTTGGAGTTGGTATCTGGATTAAAAATCCCCTGCCTCGACTGGGATCCGAACCTAGTACCTACCAGCCTGTAGACCGATGGCCTAACCACGACTCCACCGAGGCCGGTCAAATATCGAACAACACACACAAACCTCTAAAAGTTCATCTGCCTTTTTGGAATCTGTCAAGTAGTAAGATGACCAAACTGCTCCTAATGGTCGTAACTCGTTCTTATTGTCAGCCAGTTTAACTGCCATTTCTTCAACTGTAAAACATGATGGATAGAATTTATGTAGATGACAAATTACTAAAGACATTAACCTTTAGACTACTGGATTAATTTTTAACAAAAACCAATTGAGTGGGTACAAGTTTATAATTTTTACTCACATATATTCACTTAAATGTTTTATAAATACATGAAATAAAGTTCATATATGAATCGGTATTATTTTCGTGGACTTTTGTAATTTTTATGATTTTTAGATCTGTTAATGGTGATTAAAATTAGGCAAAAAATAGAAAAAGTAGCATTTACTTACGGGCATTTGTGGCCAGCTGTCTAGTATTTATGTCCATTATTCCCGATAACAGTGGGTTTTTTACCAGAATTATTTTTTTAAACCAGTACTACAATTCATATTGCAATATTTAGTGATTTTCATTGTTGGTAAAACGATCAAATTTATTATCAAATTAGCTGTTAATCAACTATCGATCCCTGAAAATGACTGTTTTCAAATGAAAATACTTGCCGAAAACCACTTTTTGAACTCAAAATTTCAAGGTATTTTAAATTGAAAAAAAATCAAAATAAAAGCCACCATTTTGAAAATAAATCTTTTTTCTTTTATTATATTCCCATTTCCGGTGAGAGCTGTGTGCAAAATGGCGGGAAATATTAATTGGGGAATGCACTGTATGTAGTATACAATACGTCGACTGATATCTCACCTGCAGCAGTCAGAAGGTTAATTATCTATTTAAGATAAATCAATCTCCACTCAGATATTCAAACCACAAACCCTTAGTATGAGAGTTCAGAGCTCTTTAAAATGTGCTAATAGAAAAATGCCTACTAGCTACTTCCAGTAAGAGCATTATACCAACACTACCATATAACCCCTCTCAAGTTAAGCTAGGTCCTGAAGCTGTGAGTCATGGGCAGTTGGACTGTTACAAGTCCTGACTCTGTTGTTATTGTATTCTTGTGTTAAGAACACACACACGTCAGTATGTTACAGATACATGGGCTACATTCCACCTTTAGTTTGTTATCTAACAACTTGTGAGACGCCAATGAAACTGCCTGATAATACCTTCACTGAGATGTTCCGGTGACTTGGCAGCAAGATCTCTGACATTAAAACTGGTAATATGGGTGTCCATGTCATCTACATTGTCCCTCAGATACTGCATGCATTCTGGAATTTGATCTCTGCAACATGACAAAGAAAACATAAACACTAAAATAAAAAATAATCACTGGCTGCAATAAAGGAAGGAAATGTTTTATTTAATGACGCACAAAACACATTTTATTTATGTTTATATTGCGTCAGATATATGTTTAAGAACCACACAGATATATAGAGAGGAAACCCGCTGTCACCACTTCATGAGCTACTCTTTTCGATTAGCAGCAAGGGATATTTTATATCCACCTTCCCACAGACAGAATAGTACATACCACAGCCTTTGTTACACCAGTTGTGGAGCACTGGCTGGAACGAGAACGCAAAGGATACTCGATCTTGTGACCTTTTCCACCTCAAGTGAGTGCTCTACCACCGAGCTACATCCCAGCCCTCTCGAGTAAATGCTCTACCACTAGTCTGCCAACTCTGGATATCAATGAGTTTGTGCTTTTAAAGAGTTGGCCGATGTAAGAAATTGCCAACAAAAACAAACTAAATATAATTTCTTGTTTACAATATCAAGAGTCTGTATATCCAATGTCTCTGGTCATCCTAATCTTTTAAGTAGCACAAACTGGATTTGGTCTTCCAATAATTTCATATGTACCAAAAAAATATATATTACAAAATATAAATAAGTTTTCTAGTACCAACTATAAAATGATTAGAAGCACATTTACTATACAGGCAGCAATATGCAGAAAAATGTATTTAACATGCAATTTCAGTTGTTACAATGTTTCAGTTAGTTGTCAACATGTTAATAATGGTAACAAACTCAGTACAGTTCCTTTAATGGTTTTCCTTTATCGTATGTAAGTGTTAATAACAACCTTTCAATGTAGGCCTGAACAATGTGTGGGTGAAGAGCTAGCTTCAGCCTTCCTGTGATCAAACCCTCGTTCTTCATCAGCAACAGACTTTCAAGATCACCCTTTTGACCTAAATATCGAAACAAGCCTCGCAGATCTGAAATTATCAAAAAACAATCCATCAATTTTTGTGAATGTCAAAAAAAATTATTATATCATTTTTTAAGTTTTATTTTGTCACCCTTTTACAGTATAACCTTTACTCCTATTTGTTTACTTTTAAAACCTTTTTTTTTTTTTTGGGGGGGGGGGGTATTTTCAAGTTGAATTATAGGAAAAATATTTTCTGAATAACATATGTTTAGAGAATACAAATAAACATATTTTGGTGGATAACTTTAGCTTGAATTAACCCTTAGGGAAAAGAAAAAATATTTTTGAATCACAAAAGTGACCCAATTGTATTGTGAATTTACAATGAAATTGAGTAATGAAGCATTGGCAAAAATAATTTTGTTAACTTAACATATAGACATATTTCGAGTGGTTAAAATTCAAAATACATATTTAGCATGACTCTCACACAAACATTCAAATGATATACAAACCAGTAAATTTTTTCTGCATCAATAAGGCCTTCACAATGTTGACTAATTTTACTGGATTTTCACTTTGTTCAACTCTGGAAAAACAACAAAGAAGTTCTTATTATAACAACACTATTCTCAATAGTTAAAAGTTTGTTTTGTTTAACGGCACCACTAGAGCACATTGATGTATTAATCATCAGCTATTGAATGTCAAACATTTGGTAATTTTGACATATAGTCTTAGAGAGGAAATCCGCTACATTTTTTCATAAGTAGCAAGGGATCTTTTATATGCACCATCCCACAGACAGGACAGCACATACTACAGCCTTTGATATACCAGTCGTGGTGCACTGGCTGGAACAAGAATGAGCCCAATGGGCCCACCAACTAGGAACAACTGCTACAATAGTGTTTTCTCTAGCTTGTTTTAGCATGGTACGGCACAATGCCTCAGTAGTTTAGCACCATCTCGCCTTAATCAGTGCCAAGCTGCCCTCAGATTAAACAAGCCTTTTTCAATAGTTAATTCTTAATGTATTATTAAGTAATAAAATATCCCTGTAATATATTTTGCCATTCATTTATTAAAGCTAGCACATTAATTACATTTATTTTTATTTCAATTAATTTTTTGTCTTTAATGTAAAAAAGGTCCCCTGAAAATGGTGTTATGCCCCAAAAGTGTTTAGTCTATCATGCCTTGCCAAATATCTAGTGGAAATATTACAATAGAAAATTAAAGCGATTTGATCGACTTATTGAGATGTTGTGACCTAACCATTGCAATATGTTGAAATGCAGTAATGGTGAGGTTAGGTCAAGTTATGAAAATATAACATGATACGGTATTTTACAATTACGATCACCAAATTACGATCACCAATTGCTAAGTATTTCTTCTCAAAGTCCTATCTTTTTTTTTTGACAGGTGACTATCACCTACCAAATTGATGATATTATTTCCATAAAACAGATAGGGATACCCTCCAAATAACTGTTGATTAATGGAATAGTTTAAAAATCAAAAACATGAAATAATCTAATACAGCTACACCCTGAATTTTTTCAGTAAAATTAAATGGCAACCTACCTTTTCCGTAATGATTCAAAATGCTCAAAGTCATTATTAATTATAAACTGCAGAGCTTCATTGTCAACAGAGTTTAGGTGAATTTCTACTCTCTAAAAAAAAAGAAAATCAGAATAATTTAAAAACATTTTTTTTTATAGCAATACCATTAAATATCCTAATTAATATTTCATCATATAATAGAACAAGTTACATAAATGACCCAAAGCTCAGAATAACAAGAAGTTTGTTTGTTTGTATTGTTTAACACCACCACTAGAGCACAATGATTTATTAATGATAGGATACTGGATGTCAAACATATGGTAATTTTAACAGTCAGAGGAAACCGGCTAAAAATTTTCATTTATAGCAAGGGATATTTTATATGCACCATCTCACAGACAGGATAGCACATACCACAGCCTTTGATATACCAGTTGTGGTGCACTGGCTGGAACGAGAAATAACTCAATGGGCCCAACACTGGGGATCGATACTAGACCGACCACGCTACGTTCCGCCCCAGAATAAACTGAATTGTAAACTTCATAATATCTATCAATAATTACTATTTTGCAAGAATATTGAGTTAACTAGTAACATTAGTTAATATATGAATAATATATTTAGAGGAACATGCTACAGAATTTTTAGATACCTTTAAACTCTTTTCATATGATTATGCTTCTTATACATTATTTTCAAATATTAAATATTTTCCATAATTTGAAATTCAAAAACTTGAAGGTAATACAGCGATTCAAAAGTCAAAGCAATTCAATCCAATACACCCAATATACTAGAATTTAGTTGTTCGCCTTGTTGACAAAAAAACTAAACAATCCTTATAATAAGCTTTTTTAAAGTATTAAAATAAAATGCTTACAGGACGACCGACATTCTCAGTTTGCTGTTGCCTGGGTTGTGGTTTGAACTGCACTTGTTGCTGAAATAAAAAAAGATAAAAGGAGAATCAACATGCTGCATGATAAGGAAATAATGTAAATTTTAATATAAATGTGTTTTATTCTAAAGTAGTATATATAAGCATACAATTACCAGGTGAATAAAAATTATTATGAACATCCTATAGGGTGTACACCACCAAATCAAATCACATAGACAATAGTAACATATGTGGCTAAAATTCCTATCTGCAGCGAATCGATCAACATATGCACCACAGATATAAACACTATCACCCCTCCCCCTTAAAGTGAATCAGAAAAAATTGGGGGTTAAACAGCTCATTTCAGAAATAACGGGTAGTGTCAACGACTATCCTAGTTCGCACAAAAATTGTCATGCTATTTTAATAGGACCCTGCACGTTTTAAGTAGAATGGTAGTTAGTACATTGACACTAGTTAAATTAAATTACAGGAATTTAGTGGCCAGATGAACTAAGATTTTACCACAACACATACGTTTATCACCAATGGCAGGACTTGTAGTATTAACTGCTCTATCAAAAGTTAGGTGCACCTCGAACTTTGACCCAGTATTTGGTTTAGTATTACCTATAAAGACAGCCCATTTAGCTAGTAAGGTGTATCCAGGACAACAAAAAGTTTGTTTTAATAGAGCACATAGATTTATTAATCATCGGCTATTGGATGTCAAACATTTGGTAATTCTGACATATAGTCTTAGAGAGGAAACTCGCTACAATTTTCTATTAGTAGCAAGGGATCTTTTATATGTGCCATCCCACAGACAGGATAGCACATACCACGGCCTTTGATATACCAGTTTTCTCGCATTTTCACTTTGTAAAAGTGAGACAAAAAGCCATACAAATACCTGTAGCAGTGATTCAGCTTGTTTCTGTAAATGATCTGGCAACACTTTCCCAGCTTTCTTGCATTCTCTGGCCAAATACAGCAGGGTGCGGTTACTGGGTTGGACATTCTCTTCTTCAAACTGATCCAGAACAGCCAGCATTTTGTCCACGTCACCATTGAAAACTGAAAAATGATCACTTTTTATTAATATTCCATTCAGCAAAGCAGCACAAACTTTTGAGATTTAAAATGAAGGGTGTGAAAAAACACAATCTAAAATAATGTCTAGTGGAAGCAAGTTAAAATAAGTATGCAATTGATACATTTGTCTGTCAAGGACCGTTTTTATAGAATTATCAAATTGGAGGTGCCACAAAATAACATTTTATTTAGACAATATATGAACAAGGGAAAACATGGAGCAAACCATCCAGGCATGAAACAGTAATTACGGCAAGTTCGTCCACTATTTTGTCACTTCTTAATTTATAAACAACCCTCACAAAGCCACTGGATAGTACATAATATTTTAAACATATATAGATAGTAAACACAGAAAATAAAAACAGATTCCATACCATAGCCTCTCATAAGATGGAAGAGCATTTCATCCCTGTCAACGTCAAACAAATCTCTTGTAATGTTAACCAAATTTTCCAGTGCTGTGAGCTAGAAAACAAAAACACAGAAACTGTCAGTGTCACATGATTCCAGTTAGTCCCATATGGATTCATGTTGTGTCTGTGTGTGTGTGTTTATGTGGTATTTGTGTGTGTGCGCGCGCATGCACACGCGCATGTTTATGTATATACATACATACGTACGTGCATTGCATTACTTATTACGTTACTATACTAATGCATTACAAATGACACCAATAAATATCATCTCACTCAGCTCATGCCAAATTTAAAAGAAATTCTGCTGGTGCAGGAAAAATTATTATTGGATTTTAATTGACAAAACTATATTTTAATCAACAAGATGGCTAATTCTGCTTACAATTAATGCCCAATGTAACTTGTCTCTATTTTGGTATTTTGTACATTATACAATATAAGTGGGTCCAAAATGACCACAAGTACATCCTACATTGTATGATTGTAGCATTTTGGGTTTTTTACAATAATTTCTTATATTAATTCAATATTTTTCATTAAGGTTTACTAGGGTTAAAATCATAATACATCTTATTAACAGGATAAACCCAAGTTACCTTTTTTTCTCTAATGAAGCGGTTACAAGCAAACACTAATCTTGGCATTCTAGCTCTCAAACCTGGAGTCTGAAAAAAGGAGAAGATACAATGAATACATGATACGATAAAATACTGGAATGCAGGTACTACAATTATACATTCCCTTCAAGAAAATAATTAACCCTAAAACAGTAATAGCCAATTTAACAATACTTAATGATGATCATTCTAACTTCATCATTACAAATTACAACTGCTGCACAGTAGTTTTCATTTTATTTTTGGTGAGCACTGCAATTCTAAACTTAAATGAATTTCTATTTTTCACTTTTCATAATTTTAAGCACTATCTAAATCTATTAATTAACTGGTATAATTATTTGGGATGGTTTACAAAGTTATTGTGAAGCAAAAGTAAGTTTATACCTCCAGAATTTTCCTAGCTTTCTTGAGATCTCCGCAGTCGACAAAAGCTGCCATCAAATCATGAAGGACATTCATCTCTCCATGTATTTCTGTCACCATGTCAACCACTGTTCAAAATATTAATTCAGTGTAAGTTATATTTGTGCTTATATATAATTAAGAATTAAGTAGGTCATCTTGAATATGCACATGTATCTCAGCTATCCAGGATATTTGTCAGGCCACCCAATAGCCGATTCATTTTTTTTTTAGTGCTGGGATGTTATTAAACATTCATTATTCATTTATTCATTCATTCATGCCCATGATGGGAAGTCATTAGACATTCATTATTCATCCATTAATGCCCATGATGAGATGATGTTAAATATTCATTATTCATTCATGAGAATGTCATTAAACATTCATTCATTAATGCCCATGATATGTTGTTAAATATTCATTATTCATTCATGAGGATGCCACTAAACATTTATTATTCATCTATTCATTCATTCATGCCCATGATGGGATGTTATTAATCAATCATTATTCATTCATTCGTTCATGCAGATGTCGTTAATCATTCGTTCATTCCTGTCCATGAAGGCATCACTGATCATTCATTCATGTCCATAATGGGATGTTGTTATAAATGCATTATTAATTCATTTATTCATGCTCATGAATTACTGCCAGGTACTTATAGGACAATATATTCTTCAGGGGTGGGAATTAGTGAACTGTAAAAAAGAGAAAATCTAGAGGGGTCCCGGAAATTCTTGAAATCCTAGGTGCCATCCGACACATTTTGGAGGAAAGGACGATTAAAATGCGAGGAAACGCAATGTTCCACGAGAGGAAAACAGCTGATCCGAGGGGAATTCCCACCCATGATTCTTCCAGCTTCATCTGTATGGTTAATTCTCAATCTTCACAAGACAATACTGCCATGCTAAGGCAAAAGGTAGGAAATGGTGAATTAATGAATCTTAACAAAAATCACTTTTTGTACCTCTTATCAATCCGGTAAACACTTTATTAAGCAGCTAATTTATTTTATTTCTCAGTGTTAAGATTTTCTGGTGTCTGGCTATATTATCTTGATGTTTATTTTAAAATACTACAATTCGTACACTAACTAATTTTGCACTAATTTTTCACTAACTGCCTTTTGCCTTGGCAGGGTGAATGGCTGTGATGGTAAAAGCTCTACATCAGAGTTAAATCTTTCTGTATCAACAAGTAGGTTTAAAAAAGTGTACTTAAACATATTATACAAGCATTAATAAGTATAAGTGTTTTTTTTTTTTTTTTTTTTTTTTTTTTTTTGGGGGGGGGGGGTAGGAGTTTATATTTATTGCCCCAGATATTTATATATTGATAATGTCAGGGTTGGGGCCCTGAAATCATTATCTCACAACACATACATAAATATAAAGTGCATTCAATAAAATTACAACTTAAATGAAACAGTCAGATTTGAAGCACAAAATTAATAACAGAATAAATATATAATAAAAGAAAATTTAAACAGCTAGACAGAGAGAAAAAAAGAAAAGAAAAATCCATATTTCCAAATATAGAAAACAAACGTTATTGGCTTTTAGGTTACAAAACCCCCCAGTATGTGTCTTATATTGGAGTTATTTTTAACTATTAGGTATAAGTGTTACCTTTCTGAAGCTTTTCTGGATCTTCTTTTTGGATCAGCATACAAAACACAGCATGTATATTGGGCACTTTTCGGTCCTTCAGAAATGTTTTTGTCATATTTGCTAACACAACATCAGGATCACCCCTAATAAAAAGAAGGGAAAGAGATTTTTTAAAACACATTTTTGATCATGGGACATTGATTGGGGCAGACAAAAACTTGAGTACCAGGGTACTGATATAACCCATCGCATCGCCTCTGGTAAACACGCAGGACTTCTAGATTATGGTAGCCACACCTCTCATGGCTAGTGATATTCAATGTTGGGCTAGTAAATAACTACCACCGCCATGCCCGATGGCTAGTGATTTTTTTTGATCAAATCTTGCAGTTAAGTCTATTTTGTAAATATGAATATCCTGCCCCCAACCCAATCCTCCAATGTTAGTGTTTTTAAGCTCTATCGCCCTCTTTAGGTGACATATCTGATTATTACTAATTATTTGGTAAAATTGTATTAACATGAAGTAAAGTAGGGCCAGTGAATTTTTAATCATGGCTAGTAAATTTTAAAAAATCACCGATCCCATGGCTAGTGGATTTTACAAAAATTCTAGAAGCCCTGACACTCTACCACCTGATAAAAAAAAAAAAAAATTGAATATTCATATACAACAATGTAAATTTAAGGCATATGTAAAAACAAAAAGTTTCTTTTATCACCTTGCGACAAATTTAAACATAGATGAAGGCCTACTTTAATAGGATTATGGAAACCATAGTAGATGCATTATAAACACTTTATGTAAACAAGAATGAGAAAAACAAACAGCCACAGTGGTCCCTTAGTTAAGCCATTGAGTTTAAGACCGATGCGTTCTAGGTTTACCTCCCAGTACATGCTCCAACACCACCACCCACCTCTGCATGTGCTTTTCCTCAATGTGGTGCAGGGGTGTAACATTCTTTATGAGAACAGCCAATATAGCACTACCCCCCTTTTGGGGCACCAACTCCACTTTTGGCGCACCTCATTTGCAATGAGGTGCATCCAGTAACCTTTTATGATGGGATTCTGGTGATTGAGTTGGGGTATATCTACAAGTATGTTTTCTGACACCACCACAAGTCGGGAATTCAGACGATGATGAACAATCTGCCTATATATCTCGCCTTTTTACTTCGTGAAAGCTAGACAAAAACTAACCAGATAATGAAATCAATTTTATTTTTTTTATGTATCGCCTATGTTCAAGGGCCATAACTCTGTGAAAAATTAATTAATTGACATGAACTTCAGGCATTGCAAAAAAAACCCCACCCAAAAACTGTAAGTGGGACTGACTGACGGACAGACAGACAGAAGGACGGAAATTTTACCTATAGTCCCCTCCGTTTGGATTGGTAGGGGACTAATAATAAACTAATGAACATTTTTAGAAGTGTCGGTACTGACAGTTCAATAAGTCCTTCCACAAATGCATCATTCACTTCCCACGAGTCTTTCTTCGAGTAGCCATGTTCGAACAGTGCCTCCATCACTTGGTACGCTGAATCCACGTCATGCTTAATGGCTGCCTTCACAAGCAGGCCGCAGTGCTGCTTGAATATAAAGGTGGAAGTAACGTCATCAGAGCTTTCGACCATCAAGATCTTGTCACCATGCTCTTTCAACATGGAAATTGCCTCTGAAAATTAATAAGCCATTTATAACACACGATCCGAAAATGAATTTGCCCTATGTATTTTGTCAAAAAAATAATTAGAAAATTAAGCATAGTTAATGAGTTATTATTTTCTATAGCCATTTTTAACAATAACTTTTGTAAAATTTATTTCAAAAGTAATAACAAAAGCTGAACAGAATGTAACTCTTAGGATATTATTAATTTTTTTATTTAAAAGTAAATTATTACAGAGGGCACTCACTTGTAAATTTTATTCCAAATAAAATAATCTGATTTTAACACAATATTAACTGGACGAATACATAGACATGCATAGTGATTACAACAGAAATTTTTATTTCAAGTTGTTTAAAGATATTAATTTTTATATTTTTAAATATTTATTTTTATTTTGATTTAAGGATTGTCTGTCATTTCTTTTACATTCATCGGGGTATGAAAACCCCCAAAAAGTATGAATTGGCAAAGCTGTTCATCGATAAGTTTTCAGATGATTTGTTTTTTTCATTACCCAGATGAACGTAAAAGAAATAACAGACAATATTTATAATTCAATTTGAAACATATTTACCAACAATAACAGTAAAAGAACATATTTTATTTAGAATTATTTGTTTTTGGTTCTTAAACAATAACACTCAATAAGACAAATTACCAATATAAAGTGACATCATCAGGTTATTATTTTTATATTCGTTGAGAAATGAATCAATTCACATTGCAGTGGCTGGATAAATGGAATGACATTAAACTGTAACGAATGTAATGAAAATTCAATTATATAATATTATTTAATTTACCTTCTGCTTTTCCTTGTTCCAGCAGAAGACCAGAAATGCTGAGAACAACTCTGGAATAGTTGTTGAATGTTGGATGCTCAGATAATCTAAAAAAAGAAATTTCAGAAATTTTAAAGTTACTTAAAATTACACTGAAGTGTCAAAAACATGCATGGATTGATCTGCTCAATGTCATACACTTTTAGTAACACACTGGATGAAAAAAATATGCACACCGCAGAAGCAATACAATAACCTGCAGCCTAATTCATGAAGCTACCTCAAGTTTTCTATTTAGTAACACTGCATCGTTCTTGCAAGTCCTTTTCATTGCAATGTAAAATCACAAAGAATTAGGCTTTCAGCAAAAATAATGTACAGTGATGAAGAGGGGATCATGTACCTTTAAATGCTTTAATACTTGTCAATCATCTTATAAAGGAAACAGTAACATCTGTAACATACGTAGAGAGGAAAGGAATATTTGTTAGAGAACTTACAATAGTTTTACACTACATCTAGATGGTTCCTAACATATGGGCCATTTCAGAAAGAAATATTTTATTTAACGACGCACTCAACACATTTTTATTTACGGTTATATGGCGTCAGACATATGGTTAAAGACCACAGATATTGAGAGGAAACCCGCTGTCGCCACTTCATGGGCTACTCTTTTCGATTAGCAGCAAGGGATCTTTTATATGCACAATCCCACAGACAGGATAGTACATACCACAGCCTTTGATATACCAGTCGTGGTGCACTGGCTGGAACGAGAAATCAAGTCGATTATAATGCAATAATTATTTTTTGCTTTTTATGGACTGTTATGTGTATATACTCCACATGGCTTTGCTGAACATTTTGTCTAGACAGGAAGGAATCAAATGGTAAGTTTAACAATGTCTGCATATTGAGTGATGCTCTGTTATTACAACAAAGGCTACTACCATCAAACAGCAGCAAAGGATCGTTTACATGTACTCTCAAGATATATGAATCTTGGACACTGGTAGAGATGGCGGACGAATCCCGACAGGTGAAGTGAGGGTGTTCAAACCTACGATCTATCACAGCATAACTAACTGATTTACCACCAAGATACAGCCTAGTATAACATCACATTCTATCCATGGTTTAAAAAAACGTTCACTTACAACTGGTTAAAATATATCATTGCCTTCTCAAAATCTTTGCTGAAGGTTGAGTAGAGAAATGCTAGTTGTCGTGTGACAAGGGCTGGGTAAACAAATCCTTGCTGGTCAAGTTCAGCTTGAAGTTTCTCAGCTTCAGAAACATTCTACAAATAAAATCTTATTATTTAGAGATTATATACATACAGTTGAATCCTGTCGGTGCTTGAGAAAGTGTTCCGACTCATTGGGTAGTTCACCTTAACCATTCGGTCAGTAACGTGTAAGTGTAACTAGGGACTTTATTTTTGGTTCGAGTGTTGCGGTGTATTTGACCTTTCCAAGTTTGACCCAACGAGATTCTACTGTATATTACAATTTTAATTACAAATATTTGGAAAAATTGTGTGTTTTGCACTAGTAAAAGATAAGAGACAAGATTAATGTTTTAGCATATATTCTTACAAAAGTACAACTAGTTTTGCCCCCCAAAAAGGAGTAAAAAAATAAGTAAAAAGATAATCCTAAAGTCTCACCCCAACAGAACAAGCTTTTATTAACAGCCATTTCTTTGCAGCTACATTTTCAGTGTCTCCATCCAGGACTGATCGAAGTTCATCGATAGACTTGTCTGACAGGGTTTGTGTTCTTGTACCCTTGAAGTCTTTTGTGATGGATTCAAATTTCTAAAATTAATGTAGTTAACAGATTTAAATCATCATCAAAAGTTTTATACCACTAATAATGATAGCATTAGAATTCTGCTGTTACATAACAAAGCAGTAAAACAAATTATCGGGATTTTGGCATTTTAATATTTTCTATTCTACTTTAACACAGACTATTTGTCATTAAAGCCACTGATTTCAGTTTCAGATGTATGTCCTTTTTCTGTTTGATATAAAATGTACATTTAGCAACTATAAACACCAGGAAGACTAAAAACACATCAAATTTCCCAAAGTTCATTATTTAATAAAAACAATGTAAGTAATGTTTATGTTAACAGTAAAAATGCTGTAACAGCCGAAAAATATTTTATATTGCTGTAAAACTAGGGTTAGTAGGTTTAAATATGAGATTATGAAAGACACAAATATGCTTTATATTACATAGCATTATGGCAAGTAATATAGAAATTATTATACAAGCTTGTGTGTCATACTGATTTTACAAAAACGAGTGTAAGGATTTTTATATTGTCCGAGTGAGAGCAAGGATAATACATGAATCCTGACACGAGTTTTGTAAAATCAGTATGACTCACACTCAAGTGTAATAATTTGTTTACTATCCATATTATTATTTTTGTTTTCTTTATGAATAACAAGACCCAACTCAAAATGTTAGGAGACAACGAAATGACGTCATATTTCAAATGCAGTCTGAGCTAGGACTGGAGAAGCAACGTCATGTTATGACGTTGCTTCCCAAAATTACATCATTACACTTGTTATTACACGTGTGCTTCGTTTGATCATTATTAACTCGGTTATGTTGAATTCATGATATTTACCAGTAACACTTATATTTATTTAGCAAATACTTTGCATTCAGTTGAGAAATAACTCTTTAAAAAAAAAAAAAGCAATTAACTGACTGAATATTCAGTAATTTGTAATCTATATTATAAATAACACACCTCAACGACATGGGCAGGAGCATTTTTCAAAAATCTTGCCAGAATATCATTTCGTCGGATGAAAAGACCCTGTAAAAAAAAATCATAAAAAATTACTGTAGCACAAAAGCAACATTTACGGACTAGAAAAAATTCCCACAAATCCTCTACCCTCAAGATTGTTTTAACTAGTTGTAACCAGCCTCTGTGGTGTCGTGGTTAAGTCATCTGACATAAGACTGGTAGATACAGGGTTTGCAGCCTGGTACCGGCTCCCACCCAGAGCAAGTTTTAACAACTCAATGCATAGGTGCAAGACCACTACACCCTCTTTTCTCTAACCAACCACTAACAACTAACCCATTGTCCTGGACAGAGAGCCCAGATAACTGAGGTGTGTGCTCAGGACATCGTGCTTGAATCTTAATTGGATATAAGCACGAAAATAAGTTGAAATGAAATAAATGAGCCAGTTGTATGATTGATACAACATATTGTTCATAACTGAACTGTCTGATAAACACCCATGTGAACAAGAGGTCAGGCCTCTGAGAAATGAAAATCTGCTTAACCCTTTTATCGTTACTCTGTTATTGGAACCAAGTCAAATACCAATCGCAAACAACAAAACACTGAGTACACAAAGAGTTCAGTCACTCCTATCACCTCACAGTGAGGGTAAACAAAAGACGACAATTTAGATGACCTGGAACCAGTCATTAATGAGACAATGGGAAGAATACACACACGAAGAAGAGATGGAAGATGAAAACATACTGAGCTTAATTTTTGGTTACATGATTTGACAGAGTGAATATGGTACTTACATTTGTGAGCATTGTATCGAGGACTTCTTCCACCTCAGTCCAGTCAGGGTTAGTCTCGTTCTGTCTGAGAAACTGCCACAGTATGTCTCCTGACACGTCAGAGAACGCAATCGACTTGTCGAGTTTACCCTCACAAAGAGTTACAAGCTGAACACAAAAGAAATATACATACACCAAGAATATATAGCAATTTGTTAAAACTGGTCATTAAAAGTTTGCTTTGTTTAACGACACCACTAGAACACATTGATTAATTAATCATCAGCTTTTGGCCACAGGCAGGATAGCACAAACCATGGCCTTTGTTGAACCAGTTATGGATCACTGGTCGGTGCAAGTGGTTTACACCTACCCATTGAGCCTTGCGGAGCACTCACTCTGGGTTTGGAGTCGGTATCTGGATTAAAAATCCCATGCCTCGACTGGGATCCGAACCCAGTACCTACCAGCCTGTAGACCGATGGCCTACCACGACGCCACCGAGGCCGGTAATATATCTTTTGTAATGCACTTTTCCACAGACAGTATAGCAGATAGTCACATACCACAACCTTTGATATACTAGTCGTGGTGCACTGGCTGGAACAAGATATAGCCTAATGGACCCACTGACGAGGATCAATCCTAGACCGTTCGCACATGAAGTTAACAAAAATATCCATTACAAAACTGACAATTTTGAAGAGGGTGGAGATTAGCAAAAATTAGTACTCTTGGTATTCTTGTGAAAATGTTTTACAAAGTTTTTAAAGATGTATCCTCACCTTGAAACCCAGACGCCAGTCCAGCTTTCCATTTCTCATCAAGTTTGAAATCTCACTTTTCAGTGCAGCAAATACAACAAACATGGGTTTGTCCTCTCCTGAAACATTATAACAGTTTAACATTATATGGAATAATTTTCAAAACCCATACTGTCAACATCTTAATAATATACGTCAATTTTTGTCCACAGTACTACTTAGTCTAGATTTTAAGTGGCAGCTACCTCCCCTGATCATTTATAAATTTCTCAAAACTGTTTAAAAATGCATGAACATGTTGTTTTTACCATTCAGCTAAGAACTGAAGCCAACTTGATGATATGCATACTATAATATGATATTTGAGACTGTTACTTCCTGACAGTCTTCTTTTATTAATTAGGTAGATCAACCACACAAAATGGAAAGAAGCCAAATTAAAGTTAATACACACCCATGTTACATAAGTCTGTGCGGTATATAAGTCTGCACATATTAATTACATTACATCTTGAAACAAGTGTAAACAATGTTAATTTAATTAATAAAACAATTGTCAAAACAATGTATCTTAATTGTGAATATATGTACAAAACTGATAAATAACAATTTGACTGAATAAAACTAAATTAATGCACTTAAGGCACACTTTTGCCAGCCTCGATCAACATGTTTTTGTATCACCTGTTAACATATTTGCCTGTCAACCTTGTATATCAACTTAAATAAATTTACATAAAAGCTGCAATACGTACATTATTGTAATTTATGAATCCATAAATGAAATAAATGTTTTAATTTATCGGTTAACGTAAACATGCAACAATACTTTGAATTTTCATCCAAGTGACACAACACAACCAATATGGCTGCCCAGGATACAAAGCATGGCCTATTTTCAGCTATAGTCTCGTTTCTTAATTAACATTTGACTATATGGTTAATGAAAACACTAGACTTATATGCCGTCATGCACACCAGTAAATACAGACAGAGTTTCTGTTCGAGGGTAAAACTGATATGGCGCCATACACAAATATTTTTGCAGATTGTTTTTTTAAAGTTAACTTTTTGACAAAATTAATTACTCTTATCATTACTGTATGATTTTCTTAACTTTAACCCTAAACTTAATCCATTTTATGTGGGACGTCCAGACAGATGGAGATGAAACATAATCCCCTCCGGTTGGATTGATAGGGGACTAATAAAATTACAATGGAAAATGGAACAAACCAAACTGCAGTGCCTCTTCAGGTTTTTGCTTTGAAAGAAGATAAATGAAGTGTGAAAAGTTCACCTCTTCCGCACTGTATCCAGCAGCCTACAAAACAATAAACAAAACCAAATACTAGTGGAGAGAACTGTATCTTGACCTTGTTTTTTGAGTTGATTTGATTAAAACACAGCTGTAAAAGTTTGTTTTGTTTATTGACACCGCTAGTGCACATACCAAGGCCTTTGATACACCAGTCGTGGTGCACTGGCTAGAATGAGAAATAGCCCAATGTTTATTGACACCGCTAGTGCACATACCAAGGCCTTTGATACACCAGTCGTGGTGCACTGGCTAGAATGAGAAATAGCCCAATGTTTATTGACACCGCTAGTGCACATACCAAGGCCTTTGATACACCAGTCATGGTGCACTGGCTAGAATGAGAAATAGCCCAATGTTTATTGACACCGCTAGTGCACATATCAAGGCCTTTGATACACCAGTCGTGGTGCACTGGCTAGAATGAGAAATAGCCCAATGTTTATTAACACCGCTAGTGCACATATCAAGGCCTTTGATACACCAGTCGTGGTGCACTGGCTAGAATGAGAAATAGCCCAATGTTTATTGACACCGCTAGTGCACATACCAAGGCCTTTGATACACCAGTCGTGGTGCACTGGCTAGAATGAGAAATAGCCCAATGTTTATTGACACCGCTAGTGCACATATCAAGGCCTTTGATACACCAGTCGTGGTGCACTGGCTAGAATGAGAAATAGCCCAATGTTTATTAACACCGCTAGTGCACATATCAAGGCCTTTGATACACCAGTCGTGGTGCACTGGCTAGAATGAGAAATAGCCCAATGTTTATTGACACCGCTAGTGCACATACCAAGGCCTTTGATACACCAGTCGTGGTGCACTGGCTAGAATGAGAAATAGCCCAATGTTTATTGACACCGCTAGTGCACATACCAAGGCCTTTGATACACCAGTCGTGGTGCACTGGCTAGAATGAGAAATAGCCCATGTTTATGCTAGTTATTGATACACCGCGTGGTGCACTGGCTAGAATGAGAAATACCAATGTTTATTGCCTAGTGCATACCAAGGCCACCAGTCGTGGTGCACTGGCTAGAATGAGAAATAGCCCAATGTTTATTGACACCGCTAGTGCACATATCAAGGCCTTTGATACACCAGTCGTGGTGCACTGGCTAGAATGAGAAATAGCCCAATGTTTATTGACACCGCTAGTGCACATATCAAGGCCTTTGATACACCAGTCGTGGTGCACTGGCTAGAATGAGAAATAGCCCAATGTTTATTGACACCGCTAGTGCACATACCAAGGCCTTTGATACACCAGTCGTGGTGCACTGGCTAGAATGAGAAATAGCCCAATGTTTATTGACACCGCTAGTGCACATATCAAGGCCTTTGATACACCAGTCGTGGTGCACTGGCTAGAATGAGAAATAGCCCAATGTTTATTGACACCGCTAGTGCACATACCAAGGCCTTTGATACACCAGTCATGGTGCACTGGCTAGAATGAGAAATAGCCCAATGTTTATTGACACCGCTAGTGCACATACCAAGGCCTTTGATACACCAGTCGTGGTGCACTGGCTAGAATGAGAAATAGCCCAATGAAAACATCAAGTGCACGGTTTACCACTGGGCTTATCCCACCCGCTTTAATTTGATTAAAGCACAGCTGTAATGATGCATCCACCTGCCAATTGAGACATGTTAAGTTCACGGTCATTCAGCTACTAAACACAGGTCAACTGAAAATTCAAATAAGATATAGAGAAATAATTTTTATACAGACATTTTAAAAGATAAATATATTTTAACTTAAAAATATTGTCTTAGGACTTACTGACTTATCCAAACATTAAATGTCTGTCACTATGCTTCATAACTAAACTGAGGAGGAAAAAATATAACTGCAACAACTTATCTACAGTACAAAAAAACACCCATTTCAATTGCAAAATAAACTTTCATTAAACTCTAAATTCACTGTTTGACAAAAAATCATATTGGCATAAACAAATTTTAACATTATGCTACACTTTGTGCATGTTATACATTACCTCCAACTTTGAAAAGAACTCTTGTGGATCATGCTTCAAGGAAACAAGAGCTGGTATGACGAACTGATGAAGAGTGAACACCATATCTTCCGGAATATCAACCAGCTGTTTCAACTTCGTCACAGTCTCTATTAATTCTGCAAAATACAATTATTTTACTATGCTTGCTATTTTCATCAAATCTATATTAAGGATAGCACACACCACAGCATCTGATATACCAATTGTGGTGCACAGGTTGGAACGAGTCAGTGTTTCAGAGAGAGAAACATGAAATAGGAGAAAGAAAACAAATTGACTGAGGAATGAAGTGTTGACAAACCTATATTATGATAATTAACCCACTCAGGCTCAATATACCAATTTTGAACATGGATGATACATACTAATGCTAATTGTTTTCAAGTGTGTATACACGAATGTGTGAATATAGCTATTTATTACCCCAGCAGGCACTCATAATGGGAAAAATAAACGAACAATACTACTGGATGATTTGACGCTTACAAACCAATGACCTTGTCAGTACTAAATATGACATCATCGCAATTTGGCACACACACACAATGGTGTCATGTAATTTAAAGAGTTTGTGTTTATGGCTGTCTGTTTTTGGTGTTAAATTTATAACAAAATGTTATTTTAATGCAATTCATTACAGATTTTGTACCAGAATAGAGAGAACTTTTGTTTATGAAAATTATCTATGAAGGTGATTAAATTAAAAAGTTATAACAATACTCAGAACAGTGCGTAAAGTGGTTTATATGGTTTCTATACATGTACGTGTTGAAAATAAAGGCTTTTAGAGAAAAAATAGGTCAGGTAATAAATAGAATAACAAACCCAGTACCAGTTATTATCAAATTTATTTCCCCAGTGAAATAATTTTCAGTGCTCACAAGCTTTAGCGACAAATTTGATAATAACTGTTAACTCGTTTATTATCCTCTATATATTCACAAATACTGGTGTTATTTAAGGTTTCATTGTCCGAGACGTAACATATTTAGGTAGGTCGCACAACATGTGTTTTTTTATTGTCAGCTAATATTTGTTTTTTTAATTTTAATTTTTTTAAAATCTGTTTATATATTTATAAATTTGGTTTTATTTATTTGAGAATGAACAAAAATAAATGGTGTGGCAGTACAAAACGAATCAAGGCACAGTAATAGACAAAAAGGGCAGGTAAAAATATGGCACCTTTACACTGGGTTTTTTTTTGGGGGGGGGAGGGGAGGGGAGGGGAGGAGGGGCATTTAGATGTACAAGTATATTTTCTGAGCAAGCTTATGAAAAAAGGCTAACAAACAAATTTTGTGTAAAGCAAGTATAATCCAGGGATGTGAAAGGAGAACAAAACAGCTTACTGCGGCCGGTGTCCAGGGGCTAAAAATTGCATTCAATGCTAACAAATCTAAACTGGTTATAACTTATAATGTAAGGCACACATCATAAAGTTAAAACCGTGAAAACATGCAAATGAACCTTGTGTAGTCAACAGTATTGAACATCATGTTTTGGGGTGGGTTTTTTTTATAGACAAAATGGAAAAGTGCACTAAAAACGCGTAGCTCCCACATTCCTGATAATCAAATAAACATAACATCAGAATAAAAACAGTTTAGAGAAACTACAGTTCCTTCCTAAAGTTCCTTCAAACACATTTCAAAACAAAAATAACTTGGCTACTATTTTTTTGTTTTTAGCAGTATATTACTTAAACATATGGAAAACCGAAAACCGAAAATTTCAGTGTCAAACACATTTGTTAAAAATCAGTTTGTACACAGGAAAATGGATCAGTTAAAACTGGAAAAAACAGCCAAAGAAAAGGCATCTGGACCCGACAGCGAAGAGAAAAAGAAGAAAGTTGAAGTCACATGACCGGAACTACAGGGAGCATACAGTGAAGAATTTTAGGCCATCCTATTGGCTGTTTGGACCAGACCACTTGCGTTGGGGGGTGCACTTGTTGAGGACAGGTAATGTTGAAAAGAAAATCTTACTGTCAGTGTTCTTCTGATCCCGATACTGGCAGATGGCCGGCCAGAAATAGTGAGTTTTAACTGGAACACCCTGTGAAGAGTAACAATTATAGCAGCAATCAAAACAGTTAATAAAAATACACCAGAAATAAATGGTTTCTTCTCTAAACATATAGAACTACATCTGAGACTCAAATGACACTGATTAAATGTGATGGCATGGAACTAAACAAACAGTTCTTTCCTTTAATCAGGACCCCTTTTCCAATGCAGATCATTTTTATTTTTGTTGAACGACACCACTAGAGCACAATGGTTTAGTAATCATCGGCTATTGGATGTCAAACATTTGGTAATATTCATGCAGTCTTAAAGAGGAAACCTGCTATATTTTCCCATTAGTAGCACAGGATCTTTTATATGCACCATCCCACTGACAGGATAGCACATACCTTTGCCTATGATATACCAGTTGGCTGGAACAAGAAATAGCCCAATGGGCCCACCATTGGGGATCGATCCCAAACCAACCTCGCATCAAGCTTTACTACTGGGTTACGCCCTGCTCCAAAACCATAATGCAACATCCAATAATAAAAATACGAGTAAGAGATAACACACAAGGTACTGATTTCTGCCTATCTGAATAGATTTTTAAAGTTCTTACCTCAGACTTCATTTTGTCTAAAATCTGCATGGCATAATCTGAAGGGAAAACAAAATATATATAACTCTTTTTTTTCACAAATAAGACATATACACCGATACTACTTTAAAAAATGATGTCTGCATGACAGTAGGGGAAAGGAGAGAGAGAGAGAGAGAGAGAGAGAGAGAGAGAGAGAGAGAGAGAGACACACACGGGGGGGGGGAACATGAGAGGGAGACAGAGAGAAACAGATCTAGAGGCAAGGATAAATGATAGATCACACATTAAATGCAAAGATGTAATTTTCATCCATAAACATCTGAGTGTGTGAATACATTACCTGTATTTTGTATGCTAAATGCCAGTTGGGCGACTGCACTGAGATCATCACAGTTAAGTTGCATCTCTTTCATATCTCGCACTATGTCGGCCACCTTGTCCACAGGCTACAAACATTAAAATAATTGTTAAATATATCATAAAATACTTGTTGAATATACCATAAAATACTTGTTAAATATATAACACAATGGCTACCCAAATGTATGTGAAACAGAAAAGTTAGGTATCTCAGAAATTGAGTTACTTTAACCAAAAAATGTATGAAGAACATATAAAAGATTTGGTAGTTTTCTTCTAATTCTCTATATTAAGGACAAATAAATTTTTTTAGTTGGTTGTCTTCCAAATCTATATATTATTTTCGTGCTGGGGTGTTGGTAAATATCCATTTATTCATTCCTAATATTTATATATTAAGACAACATAAATTTCTAGATTTATTAGAAGATCATCTCATATTCTCTATATATTTTAAGACATACCCGTTGATGCTTTGCGAGAGCTCGAAGAAGAAATCGACCTGCTGAGACTTCCTGTGAATTCAGCTGTACAGGTTTTGGCATAGTGAGAAACAACTTGTAAGCAACATCGTCATAGCCTTTAGCCAGGAGCTGATTTGTGTAGACAATAGCATCCTGGTTAAAACCCATCTTTTTGCTTAGTATCATCAGTATCTAAGAAAAACAATAAAATGTCAAACAAATATAAACTTTCAGTACAGGAAGATGGGATAATTTTAATTCAACAAAAATATACTTGTCAATTTCAAGAAAGAACAAACACACACAACTGCATTAAAACTCAATATACAGGGTTTAACCTGCAATCAATTGATTTAAATACTATACTTTAATCCTAATTCATATAGCACCTGTTGTGACATGGGGGAAAAAATAATCAAAAAATTGGTCCATTAAGGGGGTTAGATCCTACGACCCAAGCACCTCAGGCAAGCACTCCACAAACTGATCAAAAAATAATAGACATGGGAACAGCCCAGAGCCACAAGAGAGGTTAGCTGTGTATAGGCAAGGAAGGTCACAATAAAACACGAGACTACCGCTTTGCTTTGTCTGGTGCAATCAAATTGAAAGAAAAACTAACTAGGGCGGTTTGTAGTAGCCCAGACCATACACCCCTATAGTAGCATTTTGAGATCTTGGATTTACTCAAATTGCAGGAATGGTCCTGGCAGCCCATAAAACGTGGTAAACCACATAAATGCAGCAAATTTTAATGCCTGTTAACTGATCTCACACTAATCAAAATAATGCTATAGTTAAAGGTAAAATTGTACAAAGCAAATTGTACTAAGTCTTAGTGCATTTGTCACTAGCCCTGTGTTAAAAAGCACCAGCCCCAGATGTCTGGCTAGCAGATTTGTCGAACTCTGACTAAGAAACAAAGATGGCAATTATAGTCTTCTTACCATATCAGCATGCTTTTCATGGCCTGACTCAACCAGAGCCATGAGTGCATCGAGGAAATGGCTTGGTCGTAACTGCACACTTTCTGTTTCTGCTTGCACTACAACCTGATCAAAAGACAATATATGTTATCAAAATGTGGACAGTGGATTCAAATACTATACAAACAGAACAAGAAGAACAGTTCCAACAGTTGCTCTCATTTATCCTTGCTTCTTTCAAGAACAAATATAATAATAATAATCATCATCTCAACACTTTAAATATTAAGAAGAAAAAATCATCATTAAGATTGTTTCCCCTCCTTTTTAATTGGGTTACAAGAATTTTTTTTTTTTTTAAAGTACTGATTCTGAATAAAAATTATATGCTATAAACAGAAAACACGCCCAACACTGCTACTAGTATGGGACAAAAATAAAAAAAGAATCTGGATTCAATGTAATTAAGTACATTTCACCTGTATCAAGGAGTTCTAGGCCTCTGATAATTGAACATTTGCACAACCCATTAATCAGTTACATAAAAAGAAATTCCGGTAGTCCATTTCCTTCTTGGGTAACCTGTTATATGTTCATAAACATGATGTTCTTAATTTAATACACAAACAAAAAATAGGTTATGCAAAATTAGATTTGTGTGAGTGACATGCAAATGAAACGATCGCTCTTGCAATTTTCAAAGACTTGAGTTGTTAGTCTTGAGTTCAGCTTCCTTACCTTCTGAATGCCTTCAACGTCGCCCATTTCAGCATATCCACACATTAGTGCTCCATACGTGTCCCCTGTCGGCTCAAGACCAGCTTGTCTGAAAATGACAAATAACAGTTAATACATTTTGTTATATGTCTACAATACCATAATCAAGGTTTATACACCATCAACAAAATTTCAAGACTCATTAAAATGTTATTAGTATCACAGGGGCCCTGTAGCATGTTAACACACACTGCAATTATCTAGCATTGACTGGAGTGAAATTACTATTATTGTAACCATTATCTAAATTTTAAGGTAATCAGTGGTTGTGGAATAATAATTAGTGTTTTCCCTAGCTTGTTTTAGCATGGTGCAGCACCATGCCTCAATAGTCTAGCACCATATTGCCTTAATCAGCACCATGCTGCCCTGAGATTGAACAAGCCTTTTTCAGTAATTAATTCTAAAATTGCCTTTATAAAACACCAAAAAAGGTATTATTAATTAATAAAATATGTATTTTATATCTTTTGCCATTCATTTATTAACGCAAGCACATAAATTACATTAATGTTTATTTCAATTAATTTTTGTGTATTTTGAATGAAAAACAAGTGCCCCGAAACTGGTGAAAATGCCCCAAAAGTGTTTGGTCTACCATGCCTTGCCAAATTTCTAGGGAAATCACTAATAATACTTACGCCATTATGTTTAAAATTTCATTTGCACTTGCAGGATCTCTGAAAATATAAATAAATATTTGTATTATATGTAACCAAATGTGAAGGTAACAAAAAATTTGAACTTACATTTAGGTAAAGGGTTTTGCTTTTAAATATTCACAGCTAAAAGACTCAGTAAAATATCTTATAAACATTAATCTTAATACAAATTTAGAACATCAGTTGAATGTGACATAATTTATAAAAGGAAGGAAGGAAATGTTTTATTTATGAACGCATTCAGCACATTTTATTTACGGCTATATTGCTTGACATATGGTTAAGGACCACACAGATATTGAGGGAGGAAACCTGTTGTCGTCACTTCATGGGCTACTCTTTCGATTAGCAGCAAGGGATCTTTTATATGCACCATCTCATAGACAGGATAACACATACCATGGCCTTTGATGTACCAGTTGTGGTGCATTGGCTGGAGCGAGAAATAGCCCAATAGGCCCACCGATGGGGATCGATCCCAAACCAACCGTGCATCAAGTGAGCGCTTTACCACTGGGCTATGTCTCACCTCTATTTTGTAAAAAACCCCATCAAAAACACAACCAAGTGTTGTTGCATTTTTCAAATTAAATGTTTGTTATCATAGCAACAATATGTTTAAAAGTTATGAAGTTAAATAATTTTATATTTTGAGCATAAGTTACTGGTTACCTTTTTAAAAGATTTGTTGTTTAAAATATTTATTATTCAATGAACATGTCTGTTCCGATTCCCAAAATACTGACCCTGCTCTGAAATGTCCAGTGATGAATGAGTTGAAAACCTGGTCATTGATTGGCAGGTCGAGGGATTTCATGTGGCTCAGAATCTTACTGGAATGCAAAGAAAAATCACTGATGTATTTACTTTAAAAAATATAACACACTATTGTGTATTCATACAGAAAAGAATGGGAATGAGATAGGAAGGAAATGAAGGAAATGTTTTATTTAACGACGCACTCAACACATTTTATTTGCGGTTATATGGCGTCAGACATATGGTTACGGACCACACAGATATCGAGGGAGGAAACCCGCTGTTGCCACTCCATGGGCTACTCTTTTCAATTAGCTAAAAGCGATCTTTTACATGCACCATCCCATAGACAGGATAGCACATGCCACAGCCTTTGATGTACCAGTCGTAGTGCACTGGCTGGAGGGAAATGAGATAGATTCACTTAGTGAGAGGTCAGATTAAGTATTCAACAAAAAAAGGAAAGGAATATTTGTTCTAGCAGAAAATAATTTGAGGGTAAAAAACAGACCAGGTGGTTATGTGTATGAAATCTTTTGAAAATGAACACAGTCTGACAATTTTTAAATAGCAGTTCTCTTACTATAAACTATCTAATAAAAATTTAAAATGTATTCATTAATTTCCTAGATTTTAGGGTATGTAATTTTACCCTTCATACCTTGGGCGGAAACCCTAGCAAAGGATCTTTTTATGTGTACTTTCTGACAGATAAGATAGTACACAAAATGGCCTTTAACATACCAATCACAGGGCCCATATTTTCGAAGCCATCTTAGTGCTATGAAATCGTAAAACCATCGTAGGTTGTGATGCCACTACAGCACATGCCATAGTGACGTCAAAGTTTACGATCGTTTTACGATTTCATAGGCTAAGATTGCTTTGAAAATATGGGCCCTGGACACTAACTGGAATGGAGAAAAGTTCACTGACTGGGATCAATTCTACAACACATCACACCTGATATGAGAGCTACATCACTCCCTTAACGAAACAAGAATACACCTCAAAACCTATAAAGCCAATGTCTAGGAATAGAAATAAGATGATATTTTAACCAGCCTCATCGATGCAGTGATTAAGTCTCATAGGTATTGGCTTCACATTCTGGTTCCAGCTCCCGCCCAGAGCAAGTTTAACAACTTAAAGCCACTACACCAACTTCTTTCTCACTAACCCACTGTCCTGTACAGTCAGCCCAGAACATTGTGTTTGAACCTTATTTGGATACAAGCACAAAAATAAGTATAAATAAACATGGTATTCCATTTATTACATAGTAAATCACTGGATACTGATAAGTGATGATAAGCATACGGTATATCATATATTATACAATCCAATGTATCCACGTATTACAATCCGTTAATGGTTGAAGTTTTACTGTCAACAACTACACAACAATAATTAAAGAAATAATTAACTGACAGAGGTGTTTGTTTCTCAGTATGTGAAATTAGCATTTACACAAGATATATATTATCCCCACTCACTTTGCTCCTTCAATATCGCCTTGCTCACAGTATCTGGCTATTAGCCTCTGGAATGTGACCTTAAAAGAAAACAGGTATGATAATACATGAATACTGTTTGAAATATCACTTAAGTGTATTGTAATGTCGAAAAGGCTGAGTACACTTTCGCAAATGTTTGTATGACAAATTAATATGAAAGTATTTCTAGCAGTTGGATCAGCAATTGAGTGTTAAATTGTTAACCCTTTCAGCTGTACATTTTTCAAAGTACTATTCATTATATTAAGAGTTTAGTCCAGTGGTTCAGGGCCAAATGGGTTAACATGACACATTCTATAATAATTTTCTTACTATTTACTTTTGTTATCTATTTACTGCTTTACACACGTTCAGCAGAAAAATATCAATAAAAGAAAGAAAGAAATGTTTTATTTAACGATGCACTCAACACATTTTATTTACGGTTATATGGCGTCAGACAAATGGTTAAGGACCACACAGATATTGAGAGAGGAAATCCACTGTTGCCACTTCATGGGCTAACTCTTTTTCGATTAGCAGCAAGGGATCTTTTATATGCACCATCCCACAGACAGGGTAGTACATACCACTGCCTTTGATATACCAGCCGTGGTACACTGGTTGGAATGAGAAATAGCTCAATGGGCCCACCGATGGGGATCGATCCCAGATCGACTGCACGCTTTACCACTGGCTACGTCCCTCCTCCCAAAAATATCAATAAGACTGATAGTTACTCGATTGGGTTTGACACCACTGGCCTCCATTTTAGCCAGGAATTCTTCTGGAGAAAACTTGTGGCCATTTTGAAGGTATACTGCCAGCAATGCATTGTAGTCTTGTGTACTGAAGGTCACTGTAAATATATGTAAACAAACATATTAACAATAAACAGTAAAGGGGTTAGTAACAAATTACATATCAAAATAGAAGCTATCCAACCACAGCTGTTACAAATATTTGAAAGGAGGATGTCATTGCATGTTTAATAAATATCCGTTGGGTGTAGAATTACAAAGCAATTTTTTTTACTTTGTTTCATTTAACGACACCACTAAAAAACATTGATTATATAATCAATGTCTATTGGATGTCAAACATTTGACAATTATGACTCGTAGTCATCAAAAGAAACTTGGTACATTTTAGCAGCAAGGGATCTTTTATATGCACTTTCCCACAGATAAAAAGTGATAATAAAACCATCCCAGTTTATTTTCAAAGACGCATTCCAAACGCATGTTTATTCCATTATTTCATCATCACCACGTCCTAAGTGATCTGGACATATGGAATCAGTTAGCTAAGTCAATCTGTCACTCATAAAAAAAAAATGAGTGGAAATCACTTTTGTCTCCTAATCGTCTGGTAGAATTGTGGGAATGGCAAGACGAGTCTATATTTTGTATACAGGATGCCTCGGTTGATTACGGTATATTCTCTCAGGCCAAAAAACCATTGGAAATCCTCATGTTGCCAATGCACATCACAATCAATGGGCTACGTTACTAATACTGGGGCCATGTTAAGTCAACGTGTAGTGGAAAGATGAAATGTCACAACTTAATAATTGCGGCCACTATCAAAATTAGTCTACAAAATGACGTCATTATAACGCAGATTTGCCACACTGATATTGGGCAATCGGAAATCCTCGTAACTTCTGTCGAAACAGAACCGAGTGTAGCTATACAGTTTACCGACGTGTTTGAATCTTTCTATAAGCGAACAGATTTCCCCATACAAACAAAACAAATAACTGAACTATAATAACATAATATCAATACGATAACCAAGAGAGTAACAAGTATCGCACCCCTACTTGGAAATTGGACTTGTCCGACATCAGACTTAGAAACAATCATGGCTGCCAAAGTTATTCGCTTCGAACGATCCAAAACGCAATTTTTAACATCATTAAAAAAATAAATAACGAACTCGTACAAGACGTGGATGTTGTCCATCTTGACTGAAGCTATGAAAATGTGTTCTTAAGCTGTTATTTCCAAGAAAAAAATATTGACTCCTGGATTTTCAGAATGGACTCATGGAAATGAGCCAATTCAGGAGCAAATGAGTCCACTGGCAAAAAAATGGAATCTGGGAAAAAACCTGTAATGCTACCCCTGTACCATGACCTTTGACCAGATATGCTGCACTGGTTGGAACAAGAAAAACCTCAATCAATCCAATTGAATCGATCCACTGAGGTGATTCGATCCTGCGACGCAAGCACTTAAGGTGAGCGCTCAACCAACTGAGCTAAATCCTGCCTATACAAAGCAAAAATGCTTCTTGAATGAATGTTACTATTTTTACAATCAAAGAATGAACGTTTAAAAAAAAAATACATATCGGCTATTTTACAATGCAATCTGATTATGCCACATCAATTCATAGCAACAGTACAGCCAGCTACAGTTTATTTTTATCTGCTATTTTCATTTTTAATAGCACCACATCAGCTGCATACAAGTTACAAAACTTTTCCAAAACCACCTTGTGAATTGTGAAAGAAAAAACAGGTGCACCAATTTCTTCTTATCAATATTTTAATGAGTGTATAAAGTGAAAAAACCCTCAAATTTCCCCCAGGTTGGTGGAAGCTTTTTTCTGTTTTGGCAGCAGCCATGGAGATTCACCCTGGATATGCCTAGAGCTACATGTTAGACATAGATCATAACTGGGTGGAAAGGATGACCACTACAAGCTGGGAATATGATTTATTGGTTACGCAGAGGGGTGTCATCAGGCAGGGGTTGAAATTTACCACTATCCCAAAGGAACAGTGAATTTCAAAAAACACTATTCAGTCTAAAAATGTACTATCCCTTCAATTATTAATGTACCACTAGTTTTCCCCGACTGCTATGTCGCCCTGTACAACATTGTGTAATGAACAATTGTTTATATACCAGTCTATGCATTACTGCGTACTAGCTGGAATTACAAACGAATTCACTCCAAACATTAGTCTCGATCAAAAATACATTTATTTTGTACCAGTAAGTGCATGAGAAAGGTCTTAGTAGCGCGAGGATTTGTTCTGCAGAAAAATGTAGCTGAAGAAAAAGCGAAAGCGGAATAGTCGCAGGCAATTTTCAGTATTCCGTGCTTTATTTTCACTTTCATGATGGAATATTGGAGAATTGTTTTACTATTCCATTTCAAAATTTACTATTTGCGGAATAGCGTAAAATTCAACCCGTCGGGATGCTATTTTGACTGGACTGATCCACCTGCATCATGCACTTTTGCTCCTTTTCCATTGACCAAGGTACGAAATGACTAGGGTACGAAATTACTAGGCAGCATGGTATGAAATGATTAGAGTACGAAGTGACTATGATTTGTTATTTTTATATTGGTATGCTTTAATTACCATAAAGCACATTTATTCCAAGGTGGCAGGAGATACTGAGGTTATTAGGGCTTTTTTAAATCGGAACAATGTGCCAGTGTTGTAAAAAAAAAAAAAAATAATATTCTCTTTGGATTTTTAACTTGTTCAACATTTTAAAAAGAAGATCTTATAATATATGTAAATATTTTTTTAACCTATCATAATCAATATTAATAAATGTGACAATGTTACTTATTAGTCTTGGATGTTGTTTTTGTATGTTCCTGAATCTAATTTTGTGGGTACAGAAACCAGTTTTATGGGACTCGGATGGATTAGCCTAATATTCAGACACATGCGCCCTCCTTTAATAAAACTAATGGACTTGCAGTGATTGAAATAAATAAATACATCTAGAAATCTACTTGTCCACCTATTATTTCATTTGTCCAAGTAAATTATTTATTTTATTCAAGTGCAAGGACAATGTTCTCAATTGCTCAAAATGAAACTGCATTGAACATTTTTATTTGTCCACCAAGGTACATTTTGCTTATCCGAGCAAATTTTCACTTGTCAGGACAAACGGACAAGTGCTTATTCAGGGGCAATATTTCTAAATCTTAAGTAACCGGAAATCAGATCACATAAGTTTTACTTAGGTAACCGATTGTTCGGTTACGTGAATATAGTTTTCGTAACCAATGAGTTAGGCCTACCTAATCCTAAAACACTTGAACTACGGTTCTGTGCTATATTGGTGGCTTAAATGTATTTAAAAACAAACTGATTTTCGAGTTTTATTACTGATATGTGGTACTTTTTAATTTTAGAATGTAGTTGTTCACAACGTAACCGATTGGCAGTTCTTGTGATTTGAAAGTTTCTTAACCTTCTGACTACTGCAGGCGAGATATCTCGCCCGACGTCACGTCAGTCGATATACTGTACACTGTATACAGTGCATTCCACAATTCATATTTCCCGCCGTTTTGCACACGACACTCACCGGAAACGGAAATATAATTAAAGAAAAAAGAATTTTTTTTCAAAATAGTGTTTTTTGTTTTTATTTTTTCAATTGAAAATACCTTGAAATTTTGAGTTCAAAAAGTGGTTTTCGGCAAGTATTTTCGCTTGACAACAATGGCGGCACGTCGCGGTAATTTCTTCTTCACCAGAATAACAGAAACACACACACACAAACAGAACAAAAACACTTAATCTGGCAATGAGGAATAATTCTGGATCAACTCCAAACAATCATTCCAACCAGTGCACCACGACTGGTATATCAAAGGCTGTGGTATGTGTTTTCCTGTCTGTGGTAAAGTACATATAAACGATCCCTTTCTGTGCATTAGGAAAATGTAGTGGGATTCCTCTGATGTCCGAATTACCATAATTTTTACATCAAACAGCCAGTGATTAATTAATCAATGTGCTCTAGTAGTGTCATTAAACATAAACTTTTAACTTCAAACATTCACGAGTAAGAAGTATGGAAAGTGAACTATGTCCTAATATAATATTAATTAACAAACCTTGATTCTGCAGTTTGTTCCAGAACTCCTCAGCTAGCTGGACTTTTACATCGGGATGTTCATCATACAAATAACCTCCAAAACACCTCAGAACCAGGAGGATATTGTGCTCTGATGGTACTCCTAAAAAAAAAAAAAAAAAAAAATTCAAACATTGATGGATACTTTCTGAATATTAGTACATTGATACACATCACTGGAAATTCAATCTAATTGAAAATGGTCAAATTCTGTTTGTGTAATAAATAATTTTTAAAAAAGAGATAAAGAATTAAGAGCTGTTCACATTTTCATGAGCATATAAACCAAACAAATTCCTCAACCAGCGTGGGGTGTTTTTTCACTTTATACACTCATTAAAATATTGATAAGTGTGAATGGCTCTAACCAGATATCTATTTAATACAATTATCTTTGTCACAAAGTGCTGTATTGTACAAAATGTATGAGCAAAAGAATAAATTAAATTTTTGACCTTGTCTGTCAATTTCTTGAAGTAGATTCTTGAGCTGATTTCTTGACACACGTCCAAATCTTCGCAGGTTGGCTTCCAATCCAAAGGACAACTGGTCAACCTTGGAAGTCTCTGGAACAGGTATGGATGAACTGCTTGTAACACATCTGAAACTAAGTTAATACTTTCCATTATTTTGATGGCACTTTCAACTCAATGTTTCGGCAGCATCTAACTGCCTTCATAAAAAAATTAATTCTCTTACAATGTCATTATCAACAGATATTTGTTATTAATAGCAAACGCAAGCGAGATCTTATGGTAATGACAAATAATTAATATAGACCAAGTCCTTTTATGACAAGACTTTTTTTAAATAATTTTTTATGGAAATAAAATTTCACTTCGCTTAATTCTACCTAGACCTGCCCTAAATACATCAGCAAGTAAACATGGCAGTCTTTGTCAAAATAAAGAAAGAAATCTAAATCAGGACTCAAATCACACAAGTCAAAGGACAACTCTGTTGGCTTAAAGACTGATGTACTACATTTTTGAGGGCATTATCACCAGAAGGAAGGGCAACAAGGCAAACTTCAACAAAGCACCTATTCAAAAAAAGAAGATTTGTGAACAATTTCATGTTTTCATAATAAAAAAACATTCAGGAGTCGTGTGTTCGAATATGATGAATTAGAAGCATATAAAATAATGCATAATTTCAGGAGAGCTGTTTATTGTTCACCATCAAGTTTGGTTGTGAGACGTGTGTGTAATTTATGACTTGGGCACTGCAGCAATTTTGTTGCATGGTCTTCATTAAATTCAGTCCTACTAAATGAACACTGGTGATTCTCCAGAAATAATAAATTACTATGTTCTCGGGGCTGGTAAAGGCACAGGAAGGGATAAAAGCCAGGGTGGGCTGTGATGCTCACTTTTTCCCTGGCAAATGCCATCAACAGATGGGGTTTGGGCCAGATATAGATCTTGATAGGTCACTTGTGATAATATGCAAAGGTATGTGTTCACTGCTGGCCTATGATGACCCTCAAATTTCCCCCAGGTTGGTGGAAGCTTTTTTCTGTTTTGGCAGCAGCCATGGAGATTCACCCTGGATATGCCTAGAGCTACATGTTAGACATAGATCATAACTGGGTGGAAAGGATGACCACTACAAGCTGGGAATATGATTTATTGGTTACGCAGAGGGGTGTCATCAGGCAGGGGTTGAAATTTACCACTATCCCAAAGGAACAGTGAATTTCAAAAAACACTATTCAGTCTAAAAATGTACTATCCCTTCAATTATTAATGTACCACTAGTTTTCCCCGACTGCTATGTCGCCCTGTACAACATTGTGTAATGAACAATTGTTTATATACCAGTCTATGCATTACTGCGTACTAGCTGGAATTACAAACGAATTCACTCCAAACATTAGTCTCGATCAAAAATACATTTATTTTGTACCAGTAAGTGCATGAGAAAGGTCTTAGTAGCGCGAGGATTTGTTCTGCAGAAAAATGTAGCTGAAGAAAAAAGCGAAAGCGGAATAGTCGCAGGCAATTTTCAGTATTCCGTGCTTTATTTTCACTTTCATGATGGAATATTGGAGAATTGTTTTACTATTCCATTTCAAAATTTACTATTTGCGGAATAGCGTAAAATTCAACCCGTCGGGATGCTATTTTGACTGGACTGATCCACCTGCATCATGCACTTTTGCTCCTTTTCCATTGACCAAGGTACGAAATGACTAGGGTACGAAATTACTAGGCAGCATGGTATGAAATGATTAGAGTACGAAGTGACTATGATTTGTTATTTTTATATTGGTATGCTTTAATTACCATAAAGCACATTTATTCCAAGGTGGCAGGAGATACTGAGGTTATTAGGGCTTTTTTAAATCGGAACAATGTGCCAGTGTTGTAAAAAAAAAAAAATAATATTCTCTTTGGATTTTTAACTTGTTCAACATTTTAAAAAGAAGATCTTATAATATATGTAAATATTTTTTTAACCTATCATAATCAATATTAATAAATGTGACAATGTTACTTATTAGTCTTGGATGTTGTTTTTGTATGTTCCTGAATCTAATTTTGTGGGTACAGAAACCAGTTTTATGGGACTCGGATGGATTAGCCTAATATTCAGACACATGCGCCCTCCTTTAATAAAACTAATGGACTTGCAGTGATTGAAATAAATAAATACATCTAGAAATCTACTTGTCCACCTATTATTTCATTTGTCCAAGTAAATTATTTATTTTATTCAAGTGCAAGGACAATGTTCTCAATTGCTCAAAATGAAACTGCATTGAACATTTTTATTTGTCCACCAAGGTACATTTTGCTTATCCGAGCAAATTTTCACTTGTCAGGACAAACGGACAAGTGCTTATTCAGGGGCAATATTTCTAAATCTTAAGTAACCGGAAATCAGATCACATAAGTTTTACTTAGGTAACCGATTGTTCGGTTACGTGAATATAGTTTTCGTAACCAATGAGTTAGGCCTACCTAATCCTAAAACACTTGAACTACGGTTCTGTGCTATATTGGTGGCTTAAATGTATTTAAAAACAAACTGATTTTCGAGTTTTATTACTGATATGTGGTACTTTTTAATTTTAGAATGTAGTTGTTCACAACGTAACCGATTGGCAGTTCTTGTGATTTGAAAGTTTCTTAACCTTCTGACTACTGCAGGCGAGATATCTCGCCCGACGTCACGTCAGTCGATATACTGTACACTGTATACAGTGCATTCCACAATTCATATTTCCCGCCGTTTTGCACACGACACTCACCGGAAACGGAAATATAATTAAAGAAAAAAGAATTTTTTTTCAAAATAGTGTTTTTTGTTTTTATTTTTTCAATTGAAAATACCTTGAAATTTTGAGTTCAAAAAGTGGTTTTCGGCAAGTATTTTCGCTTGACAACAATGGCGGCACGTCGCGGTAATTTTCAGGGATCGATAGCTGATTGTAACAGCTAATTTGATAATATATATGATCGTTTTACCAACAACGAAAATTACCAAATATTGCAATATGAATCGTAGTTCGGGTTTTAAAAACAATTCTGGTCAGAAAACCACTGTTATCGGGAATAATGGACATAAATACTGGACAGCTGGCCACAAATGCCCGTAAATAAACGCAACTTTTTCGATTGTTTGCCTAATTTTAATCACCATTAGCCGATCTAAAATAATAAAAATTACAAAAAAAAGACACGAAAATAATACTTACCGATTCATATATGAACTTTATTTCATGTATTTATGAAACATTTAAGTGAATATATGTGAGTAAAAATTATAAACTTGTACCCACTCAACATGGTTTTTGTTAAAAATTAATCCAGTAGTCTAAAGGTTAACTGACACGCAAACAGAACAATGGTTCTCATGAAATATTGTGCCCTGCTGATGTTCTTTCCTCTCTCTCAAATGTAAAGAAATCGATCTGTAAAAAATCTACTAACTAGGTACATATTTAAGTAACATGCCTATATTATATTTTAATTCTCATTTATATACTATATTATATAGCATTCAGGGTGGAGGAATTTGGCTTTAAATTTGTGGGGATGGGGTATAGCTGCTGCAATCAATCAATGATTGAATCATAGCATGGGGACCAGACAACTCGGACCCATGGACAACTCGGCCCAGACAACTCGGCCTCAGGGCCGAGCTGTCCAAGACGACTCGGCCCCGAGTTATTGATACGGGTTCATTGATACTTGTGGAAAGCGGCTATATGTCGAAATCAGATTTTCAAGTAGCAGAATTGAACAGTTTATCCTAGTATTTCTCAATCAATACAGTATTCATATGCCAAAGCAGTAAAATTACGACAGAATTACAGGTGCGGTGTTGCCATCGTGAACAAACGTCGCAGCGTAATGCATGTTGTCTGGGTCGAACTTCATTGGAACAAAAGGAACACGGATATGTCGGCATTTTGTTGGAAAGTGATATTAGAAAGTGATAAGTCCAATAATTCGGACGGTTATATACATTATTTGAAAATGGCATCATGCTCACCAATTGGAATTACTTCTTAAAAGCAGGAAGTCAGGAGGCTATATCCGCGAGTGTTGTTACAACGATAAATAACGTTTGCATGTTTTTTCTGGGATCATCTCCAATGTTTAGGTCACTGATTGTAGAACAAAAACAAATTATTCGAACAGCGGAAACTATCTTCAAAGATAAATGGATCAGCAATTTATCAATCCGACATGACACTTCGTTTCGGGACGTTTATGTTAAGGTGAGACTAATTCAAAACTAACAAAAAACACACTCTTTTATTTCTGTGAGAATACTTTAATTTAAAAAACAACACTTGTTCAACAATATTTTTCAACAATATACAATATTGTGCATGTCCCGAGTCGTCTCTGGACTCCGGGCCGAGTTGTCTTGAGGTGGGCCGAGTTGTCTCAGAACTATGGGCCGAGCTGTCTCGACGTGGGCCGAGTTGTCTGGGCCGAGTTGTCCACGGGTCCGAGTTGTCTGGCATTCCATAGCATGATGATGGCATGTGACCCCATGATCATGTGTTGCCTTTGGTTTAACAAAAATTAGGACACTAACTTGACTAAGGCAAGACAAAAGGGCACCAAGACAAAAATTGTTGCAAGACTGTCTTGAAAAGGCAATTTGTTTTTCATAACGTCACTGTCAAAGAAAAGACCTTGTAACGTGCGTGCAGACGATTTTTATTAGAGTGACACCAAGCATTTCCGCGGAAAAACAGTGTTAAGTAGCGTAACAAATTGAAAATGCCAGTACTTCCTAACAGAACACGTTCCCACGTGTAGGTAACTTTATCAAAACAAACCTTATTTGTGATACATTTTTCACAAAATTCTTCTGATGTAGTTGTGTGTGCTGACTATTGTATTGTCTAAAGTTTGCACTTCGTAAAAATGAAGAAACACGTTTTGCGATGGGTAAGAATCGAAGCCGGCTACAAACAACGAGCGCAGACATTTTGATACTTGAGCGCCCTCTGGTGAAGGGCATATGTTGCGTCACTACTCGGGACACATCGGCTATGTCAAATCGTCATTGATTACGAATAAATCCGAAATTCGCCGAGATGGTCTGAATTTCAAGGACGTTAACTCTAGATAAAATTGGGAAATCTGTCGGTATCTTTTAATAGGTAAAGATAATATGGTGAAAATATCGCCTGTCATATGAATCATAGTCATTTCGAACTATACAGTATACTCAATAATACTGCCTGGTTATTTTGTATCATTCAATTGTAAAAAAGTCATTTCGTACCAGAGAAAAATTGTACCACAGTAAACTTAACCACATGTCACATCTTCCCACCTTCCATGAAAAAGTGTGTGTGGGGTTTTTATGGGTTTTTAAAAAATAATTTCAGTTTCATTTGATAAAAAAAAGAAAAGAAAAGTAGAAGTGTTTTGGAAATAACACAAATGCACTATTCTGTGCAAATCGAAAATAATAATAATTTGTTCAAAAATAAATAGATTGTAACACATCATGGTAAATAAACAATGTTCATTGCAGGGAAGTGCTAGATAATGTTAATGACAGTTACTTTTTGTTTCATTTTGGCATCATACATAATAAATATATAACATATTTCATGAACAGGGTTTGCGTGCATTGTGGAAAATCCTGGAAATTACTTTTCAGACCTTGCTTTTTAAGGTGCGATCGTGCTCGTACAGTGCACGTAATTTCAATCTGACGAGTGTGAAAAACAGCGCACATTACACTCAACAAACGGTGCACGTAAAATAGATGGGTATATATATTTCCACTGTTTACAAAAATCAAGAGTTTTCATAGCTCATTTAGCCGATAGGAAGATCCTTTTATTAAAACAATAAAAATTTAAAACATGGCAGTGGCTTCCATGCAGTTGTTAAACTGGTATTTCTCTTTGTTGAACAAATCGGGAAATACTGGTTTAATAGACAATTTTGTAGACCAATCTAATTAAAATTAGCTCCACTATTACATGTGGATCTAACACCAGCCAGTTGGAGCTCATGTCCACCAATCAAAACCTTACTTGCAGAATCATGCCAGTGATTTGAAAATAATTTGAAAACATTCCGAATTATCCTGAGGGTATACGATATGTTTCATGTGAATTACGAATGCCTTATTTAGACCAGTAGAACTAATTTTAATCGGATTGCTAACAACACTGCATAGTCCCCAATGTCCAGGTAACATTTCGACTGTAAATTTATAATTTAAATATTGACCAATCACACTTCGCCTTTTATAACGTTATTTGGGAGCATACAAATTCTAAAAATATCGGGCGAGTCTACTTTAGTTGCCGCAGTACAGCGAAACATACCAATACGTACGTGGTGGGTTATCAGTCTTCAGTTTTACATTAAAAATTATTTATTTATTTATAAAAAGAAAAAAAAACTAAATCTATCTTCAGTTTTACATTACAAATTATTTATTTTATAAAATAAAACATGTTTTACGGCATTCGTAATTCACACGAAACATATCGTATACCCTCAGGATAATTTGGAATGTTTTCAGATTATTTTTAAATCACTGGCATGATTCTGCAAGTAAGGTTCACAGGTGTTAATTATGTGGAGCTAATTTTAATTAGATTGTTTTGTAGACGTACCAGTCAAAATCCAATCGGAGCTATGCTGCCTGTTTTATTTATTTTGGAGAGTGGTTTTTACACTCGCCTTAACATATTGAGGTGTGCGATTTTCCACTCGCCTACAATTTTCAAAAACCATGGACTGACTTTTTAAAAAATTGTTCACCCTGGAAAGTGCTTAAAACTCCTGGAAAAATCAGTTAGCCACAGGGATTTATCCACGCATTATGTGGGTCCGAAGATAGGCCCCTTCCCTTGTTTGCCAAATCATTATGAGATCATTGACTTGAAAGCGCAAAATTGTCCAGTAATATTCTAAATAACACCTATGCATTTTTATTTCTCCCTTTGTAAGTTCCCACTGGGGTAATATTTTTTTTAATTTTTAACATTGCTAGATTTGGATTTAATATTTATTCCTTTTTTTTAACAGAAATGCCACGACATGATTTTGTTCACAAGAATTACGGCAACATGGGCAGTGAATTTATCATACACCACAGAACAGTCCAAGTGGGACGACTCATTGTCATGTTTGTACTGTCTGTGTTTTTCGCCTCACTTGTCAAACTACATTTAAAAGTAAGTTTGATGAGTACAATATGTTGTTGCATTTTGATAATGATAGGGTGGGACGTAGCCCAGTGGTAAAGCACTCTCCTGATGTGCTGTTGGTGTGGGATCGATCCCTGTCTGTGGGCCCATTGGGCTATTTCATGTTCCAGCTAGTGCACCACAAATGGTATATCAAAGGCCATGTAACGTGATATTCTGTCTGGTGGGATGTTGCATATAAAAGATCCCTTGCTACTAATGGAAAAATGTAGCATGTTTCTTCTCTAAGACTATTTGTCAGAATTACCAGATGTTTGACATCCAATAGCCGATGATTAATAAATCAGTGTGCTCTAGTGGTGTCGTTAAACAAAACAAACTTCTTTGATAATGATATGAAATATATACATTTTGTATTAGATGAGATTTTGATCAAGTATCAGTCTTTGCCAGAAAAGGCAGTGATCACTCCTGTTATTCCTAATTTCTGTTATTCCTAATTTGTTTAGAAGAGTGGCAAATTGATTAATCAGTAATACAAAAATTATAAAATAAATTTACTCCATGTGATTGATCTTCAGCTCATCTTGATTTTTATTCATAGTGATGACGGAGTATAACAGAAAGATTTAACAGAGTTCATTTCAGAGTTATTGTGCAGAGTAGTTTGGAATATATGTGTTAAGTAACAATTTAACCTGTGAAATTGATATGTATATATATATATATATATATGTACCATATGAAGACTGGCAATGGCAGTATACCACTTGCACATTAGTTATCACTTAGTATTTAAAATATCAAGTAACTTCAAACCAATGTGGTTTTTTCTAAATCAGCCTACTTGTAATTATCAATTTTTTTTATTTCAAAAGGCATTTCAGAATTTTATATTATTATTGGTCCTCTACCGGCCCAACCAGAGGTGATTATGGGGTTCATCTCCAACCTTCTGTCTGTGTTTTTTGCCTCACTTGTCAAACTGCATTTAAAAGCAAGTTAGATGAATACCATATGAAGACTGGCAATGTTTGTCTTTCTGTCTAACTGTCTGTCTGTCTGTCCATCTGTCACATATGTAGTTTTTCAGATTTTTATTTTTTTATTTTTTTTGCAATACCTCCAGATATTGAGCTAAAATTGTGTATGCAGTTACCAATCAAGTTAGACTTTCATGGTGATATACCCATTTTTCACAGAGTTATGTCCCTTGTAATTGTACTTAGGAGACTCGAAAACCAACTTTACATACATGTTTTTGCAGTGCCTCAAGATATTGGACTGAAATTTTGTGTATAGCTTTATCATGTACTGTTACAAATAAGGTTTGAGTTCCTTAGCAATTTGCATCTTGGCCCTTGGAGATAAGAATTTTTTTTTTTTGGACCCAGTAGGGGACACATATTGCTTTAGCAGTACTCTCAGAGTCTCCCTTCACATAAGATACACTTTTTTAAACCAAGAATCTATAGACAAAACATTGCAGTGGACAATAATGATTATGAATTAAAATTTTCAAAAAGAAGTTTTCATTAAGTTTGGATGCCAGCACCTCATCCGTATCCCCAATTTGATAAATTCTGGAATAACAAATAATAAAGAGGTTTTTTTATTATTATTTATGTTGCAAAAATATTTATTTCAGGAAATGAAAATTTTGTGGTCAATTTCTGGATTTCTTGCTTTTATGCTGATTTACAGATTATATAACAAAGTGAAACGAGGTAAGATCAAAATTAATGTGTTTTGTATAGGTGCAACATATTTTATGAACATACACTTATCTACAACAGATATTTTTATGCCTTACTGGTTTTAATATACATGTATATGTAATATAAAATATGAACATAAATTTTCTTACTACAACATAACCACTCTAACCTGGGGTTTTTTTTACATGTATTTCCCCTTTCCAGTGAATTGTTCTGAACATCCCAACAGCCAATTGTTGGCTAGAATCTTCTTTTTTGTGTCCAGGGTCATGTGGTCACATAATTCCTCTCTTATCTTTCATTTTTAGGAGTAGCCTTTATAGCAATAGGAGTTTCCTCCCTTTCTTTCAACCAAATTTTGACAAAAATATGTTGAAATTTTAAAATAGCCATATGTTAGACAACAAATAGCCATACATTAAAATGTGATGATATGTCAACCTTTCCTTGCTCCTCCGCTTAGATCTGTGGTCTGGACATCTTTTTATTCTGTATTAATACAAATCAGTTTTTTGTGTGGGAGGTGGGTGCTATAATGCATATAAATAAATGTTAATTCTTTGATGGATGCACATATTTTTGTTCTAAAGTTATCAACATGACACAAAAAATGATACACATTTTAAAGGTAAATGGTTTATTCTGAATATGAAGTATTTGATAGACTTCTCCTCTACTCTTAAGTAAAAAGGACAGATTAAATTATTTGTTTTCTTTTTAAAAATGTTTTTGGGCTGCCAGTTTTTTTACCATAGCAACTAACCAGAAAGGTTCTGATTTCGAAAACAGTGTTTTGACATAGCAATTTCAGTGTCATATATTGGGGTAAAAGATTTGTCTATGTTTACCATTATATGCAAATTCTGTTTGACTTTCAGAAAGTTTTCTAGTCCTGCCTTCTTTGGGTATCCAGGTGAAAACCGAATACCTGTTCGGCCACTGTGATGCAGAGTTTATAGATATTTTACATGTGAAGGATGTTATTATTAATGAAGCCATTACTATGGTGAGTAGTTTTATTCCTATGGAAATAAACAAGTTAATAAATATTGTTACAGTATAAAATCCATCATATTTGTCCTATATGGACATCTATTCTATCCCCCCCCCCCCCCCCCCCCCCCGCCCCACTCCCATCCCAACCAATGTCTCATAGCAGTTGAGGCACTGATAGGTGCTATTCAGTGTATGAAAAGGTACAGATAAAAGATCTCTTGCTGCTTTTTGGTAGAAATAACCTGTGTGGTGTCAGTGTGTTTCCTCTTTCATTCTCAAGACCAAGAATCGGAGTAAACATATTTAATTTAAAATGATCTGAAGTGCCATGAAATAAGCATTCCTCCCTTTACACATGACAGTGGCCGGTATGTCATTGTTTGTCAATGGTTACTTCTTACAGTCCTTTTCTACATTAAAAGATGTCAGTGTGCTTCAATGCACTTAATGGAAACTTTAAGCATAAACATTGTGATATTTTATTTACTCTTTTTTCGAAAATAAAATAATTTGCAACCACGTTTCATAAGCTTTGATATTCATAAATATTGTTGCAATATAAAATGCATCATATTATGTCCATCATATTATTCACATTTGTCCTATGTGCACACATCCCCTCCCCACTCCCATAATAAACACAATGACTTACCAGTCTTTTTACCAGAAAGAAATTTTTGGGTATGGCACTGTGGAATTGAATGCAACCACAGTCAACAGGAGGTATGGGAGGCCTCCCACAGAAAGAAAAAGGGTTAAGAAAATCATACAGTAATGATAAGAGTAATTAATTTTGTCAAAAAGTTAACTTTAAAAAATAAAATCTGCCAAAAAATTCTGGTATGATGCTATTTTATACCCTCTGGCAGAAACCCTGCCTACATGTGTGTAACTATATTAATGGAAAAAAGGCAAGGGAATTGATGGTATTTGAGACAGAATTTAATTTAATACTAGGGTAGTTATTAGTAGTAGTAGTCTAGTAGTTATGCCTGTATAAAATACTGAGATGTAATGTGGGACTTAATGTTTTGGTTACAGTCAATATCTGTTGTTACAATTTATGTGTTCCCTTATTTCTTTCCATCCATATGGTTATAAACCCAAAAGAATGAGTATGTATATGTATTTAATTTTTATATAAGCTAGAAAAAATGCCATATTTATTTTTTAGCTTTTATAATAATTAATATCTAGATGGTGTTAACTTCTATTTTTAAATTATTATATGTTCATTTTATATCTTCAGCAAAGAGTGATTTGTTATTTGGCTGTCCTGCTCAAAGAAGATAACTGTGATAATCTCAAGGCAATATATCCACTTTTTACAGTAAGATTGTCATTCTTCAACATTAATAGCTCACTAGTGCAGCCAAACAGTTTCTTTCGTTTCATTATTCAGTGAAACCCTTTAAAACTGGACATTTTTCTGTCCTTTTTTAAATCAGTACGGGATGCACTTTGAAATCTGACTTTTTACTTGGTCCAGTGGGTGTCCAATTCAGATGGGTTTCACTGTACTTCACTGCCTCGTAATATTAAAGAGACTGTCCATAGTTTGATGCCATCATAATATGTTTCTGACTAATACCGCCTTTTAAATGAGTAAAATTACATATTAAATACATTTTCTTGTTTAGAATATCAGTCTATTTATATTCAGTATTTTGTTTATGTTTGTAGAAGACTGAACTGGATTTTATTTGCCAGTAATTTCATATGCTGTGGATCTTGAAATCAACCTGTTCCTAAATTAATGCAAGTGACAGTAGTCAGATTAAAATGTGACATGAAATTACTGTGAGTGGCCTCCCTTGAAATGTTACTTTTGTAACAACATACTTTTCTGTACCTTTTAGTTAATTCTGATTTACAAAGGTACAATTTTCCACTATTTCCATGTTTTTTTCCACAGTTTAATTGATAAGTATCATGACAGTAACTAGTAAATATAAGTGTAGATGATGAGAGAGATGTTTTGTTAAACTGAGCACTAATCATTGTTACTTCTGTGTTTTTTCTAGCACTCATGGCCAAGTCTGTCAGTGATACAGCCAATTTACCAAATCACACAGAAGAAGCTGTTTGCAGAACACCTAAAATCAAGATGACGGCAGCCTAAACTTATTATTCGTGTATAGATCTGTTTAAAACATATACACATGTATTTTAAAATTCTTTCAGATATACCTCATTCTGCAAAGATATATAATGTATTCATTGTTTGTCATTGTAAACATCATATTGTAACAATCATTGACACCCATTCCATGGGCTTGACGACAACACTGTGTCAATATTTATAATCTACCCACTGCAAAAAACAAATGTAAGTCTTAGTGCTAAAAAGATGTTTTGACTCGTTTGTAATGGTATTTTATTTATTGGTAGTTCTCTGTAGTTGGCAGTTTTGGTAGCAATTTATACCAGACTTTAAAGCTGTCTTCATTTTGCTTTTTAACTTCTGCAATAAGAATCTTGTATGCTGAGACAATCAATACCTTGCAAGTAAAAGATGGTGCTACGTGTATATTTTTACCACATATTGATGTGTATTAACACATTTTTAAAAGTCCCATGATACAATCCCAGGACTTGAAATAGAGGCCTGCGAAAAGTAGTAAATGTTTTAGACCTAGCAGTCAAAATAAAATTCATCTACTAAAATTACCAAAACATCACAAGTCGTTTTTCAAGAGACAGATGTATGTACGATCATCTCATCTTGATGCTGAGCTCATGATTCTGTTATATTTTAATTTTATAATGCTCTAAAATACATCTCAGAGGTCCAGATTCTCCACACACTGTCCCATTCCCTTCACTCACCATTTCTGTGTTTATTTCTAGCAGGTCATATTTTTACTTGGCATGCCATATTTCTTTTGGCCTGGTATGTTAAAAAATAACAGCAAGCCATGTTTTATTTCCTATTTTGAGCCCTGCAATCCTGGGAAGAAGGTTCAGCTACTAAATGGAAGAAGCCAAAAAATGATGATACGTAACACTGAAGATACATTCTTACAATTGTTTCAAAAGCTTATGTATTTTAACTCATATAGCCAAAATCAAATAGTACACCAGTGTAATATTAAGCTGCCCAGATGTTTGGATTTGTTATGTATCAGAAGGTAGTAAGATTAAGAAACAAATTTGCCCAATGATGGAGCAGGATGTGAATCATTGGTAGAGTTTTTACCTGGGCACAGTGTGATGAGTCATAGGATTGATCTCTTTCGATGCACCTGGGTTGTTTTTCCATTCCATCCAGCGTCCCACCAAGTGGTACATCCCAGAGCTAGCTCTGTCACTTGCCAAATGGTGAAATAATTTCATAAAATAATGGATATTTCTGCAGTTTTTGAAGTTATATAGATACTTTGGCAAAATTTTCTCTACTGACCCAGAGCTAGCCCTGCATCCAATTCCATGGTGTGTACTATCTTGTCTAAGTTCCAGTGTCCCAAATCAGTTGTTGTTGCCAATAATGTTAACGTTTACTAATAAAACTGATATAAGCAGCGTATCCCAGGTAGTACACCGATGAAAAGATGGGTACCTCACATTTAATCTACCTACAGAGTCGCATATACCATTTGAGAGATTTGATGAATGTATTTATTAATAACTCTCAGTTTTGCTGAAAATCACAGTTAAATTTTTAGGGATATCCTGCACTGGTTTCAGCCTATTGTGTGTACTGCATAACAACTGAAATAAAAGAAATAAAAGTTAACTTTTTTATTGGCAATGGATAATAGTATTTGCACATAATTAATGTCACACACTACCAATCCAAGCCGTAGCTGTTTTTACTTCATATTTATATTTGACACAGAACTTTCTTCTTTGGTACAATGTCTGTGGGAAATTGTATATAAAAAGTCCCTTGCTGCCAGAATTACTTACTTGTGC